>NC_091118.1:131694240-131801740 GCF_040183065.1 Periplaneta americana | reverse complement strand
GATTAGTTACATATTCTACTAATTAGAGTTCAGATATATATATATATATATATATATATATATATATATATATAAAATTATTGTTCTTCCTCTGACACATTCGTTAAGTGAGACGTACTGCGTGATAATAGATTTCAGACCTTAATGAGTAAAAAAGGAATTCAGGTTGTTTGCGAGAAAAAGCAAAGACTTACACCTCTAATAAAATAATAATAATAATAAACTCGTGGTGCGACGGACTGTGGAGGGTAAAGGCCGACCAGCCGACTGCTGGTCACACGTCCACATTTCTCAGCAGAGGTGTACGATTATCCAATCAGCAGGCCTACGAGGGTAACGTGTCGTCAGCACGATGATCTTGCATTGGTTATAGTTGTCTACGAAATCGGATTTCGCTACTCATTGTAGCTCCCAAAATACACCACGATGTTGGGAGGGCACTACGCACGGTCACATACACTGGATAAAGTTTTATTAGAAAATCTCTTCCCACACGAGGACGCGAACCAAAACTCACTTCGTATCATTAATCCAAGTCTTCACACCTGAGACCACGCAGCAATTGTTACTCATCAACATTTACGTCATGGGAAAAAGATAAAAATATTAACCTATATGCCTATGCATTTATCAATTAATTCTCGCTACTAATAGTAAAAAAAAAAGAAGGTAAAGGTATCCCCGTAACATGCCATGAAGGCACTTGGGAGGCATGGAGGTAGGGCCCATGCTTTCCATGATCTTGGCACTAGAATGAGGTGGTGTGGTCGGCACCACGCTCTGACCGCCTTTTACCCCCGGGAAAGACCCGGTACTCAATTTTATAGGAGGCTGAGTGAATCTCGGGGCCGTTCTGAAAGTTTGGCAACGAGAAAAAATCCTGTACATGTTTAAATTTGTTATTGCTTGTACATATAATATGACGACAAAATATTCAAATCACCTAGTGATATTATTAATATTATTGCTAACGCTGCTGCTACTACTGTTACGCCTATCCTATCAATTGCATTATTGTTTCATTAACACTTCTTATCTAATTCATTATTATTTATGTTTACTTTGATTACTTATTACTATTACTCAATGTAATCCCGCGCCGTGGCATCGTGGTCTGAATGTAAGCATTCACTACATCGTATCGCACTCCTCGGACGAATTGCACGTAACGGATATTTTAAGTGAAGTGCGTTCACTGTAACGGCTCTACCTCATCGTCTCATCGGATTCCCTATCAGCTGTTTAAAACATATGACGTATGATATTGACATTGCTGAAAACAGACGAGTTTTGAGGTTAGGTCTATCAATCATTCGTGATAACGAATAAGAATTTGTAATTGTTTCATGCTTCTTAATTGAGGAAGAAGAAACGAAATTGGTTACATAATATAACATATGACTTGATTACTGTAATGGGAATGCCTCAAATTATATAACTCTTCGCAATTTTCTACAAGCGAAATACGTTTTCCGTCTGCCATTTTGGCGCGACACTGAACATGGCACAACAGAATCGTAACAGTTGAACAATTAAAATTGATTTATTAAAGAAGGCCATAATCGCACGCATCGGAAGAGTTGCTCATCCGAGAAACGTGGACGGATTTACCGAGAGCCGATGCGTGCCATACGCTGTAGTGAACGCGGTTACATAACTATTACAGCGAAGATTGTCTTTTTCCGATCCGTGCGATTCGTCCGATGAGTGCGATACGATGTAGTGAAAGCTTACCTTAAGATATCCTGCCTAGGACTCGCGTTAATGCGCGCTGGGTCGAGTCCTCATGGAGAAAGAAATTTTCTCAGGACATCTCGACCAGTGTATGGGACCGGTGCCCAACCAGCATCGTGATGCACTTGGGAAGCTACGATTCGTAGAAAAATCCGGTTATGAAAGCCAACTATAACGGCTGGGGGGATCATCGAGTTAACCACACGATACCTTAGTTCTCGTGGGATGATCGCCCACATCTGCTTCAGCATGTGGTGAAGATAAGGCTAGCAGCCGGCTGGTCAGTTTGGGCCCTTAAAGGGCTGTATCGCCACGGATTATTATTATTATTATTATTATTATCATTATTATCATTATTATTATGGTATTACTATTATTATTATGGTATTATTATTATTATCATTATTATTAGGTGTTATTATTATCATTATTATTATTATTATTATTATTATTATTATTATTATTATTTACTTACAAATGGCTTCTAAGGAACCCACAGGTTCATTGCCGCTCTCACATAAGCCCGCCATCGGTCCCTATCCTGTGCAAGATTAATCCAGTCTCTATCATCAGATCCCACCTCACTCGAATCCATTTTAATATTATCCTCCCATCTTCGTCTCGGCCTCCCCAAAGGTCTTATTCCCTCCGGGCTTCCAACTAACGCTCTATATGCATTTCTGGATTCGCCCATACGTGCTATATATCCTGTCCATCTCAAACGTTTGGATTTTATGTTCCTAATTATGTCAGGTGAAGAATACAATGCGTACGGTTCTGCGTCGTGTAACTTTCTCCATTCTCCTGTAACTTCATCCCGCTTAGCCCTAAATATTTTCCTAAGAACCTTATTCTCAAACACTCTTAATCTCTGTTCTTCTCTCAAACTGAGAGTCCAAGTTTCACAACCATACAGAACAACCGGTAATATAACTGTTTTATAAATTCTAACTTTCAAATTTTTTGACAGCGGACTAGATGACAAAAGCTTCTGAACTGAATAATAACAGGTATTTCCTATATTTATTCTGCATTTAATTTCCTTCCGAGTGTCATTTATATTTGTTGCTGTTGCTCCAAGATATTTCAATTTTTCCACCTCTTCGAAGGATAAATCTCCAATTTTTATATTTCCATTTCGTACAATAATCTGGTCACAAGACATAATCATATACTTTGTCTTTTCGGAATTTACTTCCAAACCTATCGCTTTACTTGCTTCAAGTAAAATTCCTATGTTTTCCCTAATCGTTTGTGCATTTTCTCCTAACATATTCACGTCATCCGCATAGACAAGAAGCTGATGTAACCCGTTAAATTCCAAACCCTCTCTGTTGTCCTGAGCTTCCCTAATGGCATATTCTAGAGCGAAGTTAAAAAGTAAAGGTAGTGGATCTCCCTGCTTTAGTCCGCAGTGAATTGGAAAAGCATCAGACAAAAACTGGCCTATACCGACTCTGCTGGAAGTTTCACTGAGACAAATTTTAATTAATCGAACTAGTTTCTTGTGAATACCAAATTCAATAAGAATGTTATATAAAACTTCTCTCTTAACCGAGTCATATGCCTTTTTGAAATCTATGAATAACTGATGTACTGTACTCTTATACTCCCATTTTTCTCCAATATCTGTCGAATACAAAAAATCTGATCAATAGTCGATCTAAAAGCCTAAAACCGCACTGATGACCCCAATAATTTAAACTACATATGGAGTTAATCATCCCATTATTATTATTATTATTATTATTATTATTATTATTATTATTATTATTATTATTTCTGTTATATACAGGGCGGGCCATAAGTCAGTTAGGCCTAGATATATACATATAATATAGTGTACTGGAGAATTACTAAACCTGGTGACAAAAGTGTGTGCTAACACTGAAAGACAGTTAATAACAGTGACCAAAACATTTGGTAGCAGTAACAATAAAAGTTGAATAAAGATAATGAAATTGTGAGCAAGATGACAGATACGAGTAATTATTCGCTTGAAAAGCGGTTGATTGCGAGTATTTTGGTCCACGAAAGGTAGCACACGGGGCAGACAATGCAACGAATTATGACACATTTGAAAGGAGATTTGGGATGCCACTCCCAAGAAAAGCAACATTGTTAGCTTGGGAAAAGTGAGCGTTCATTACTGGCAGCATCAAAAACAATCCCCGCAGTGGTCGACAGCGACACATGCACTGCAGTTACTGGACCCATTGAACAGATTACCAGGCACCATTACCATGGCCTCCACGAAGTCCCGACTTGACAAAACCAGACAACAGCCTGTGGGGGTATAAAAAAAAAGAAAAAGTGGCTGCAAAGAAACGACGAACTGAAAGACGCTGTGACAGCTGCCTTTGCAGACATAACACCACAGCAGTTACGCAAAATGTCACAAAGGACCTGGAGACGTATACTACTCTCCATAGACAATTATGGACCTCACATAGATCAGGTAATTGAGTAAGAAATATCTATGGGTACGGTGTCTTATGGCTCGCCCTATATACTGATGTAATATTTTCAATATGTATGTGAATAGGCCATAGGTTAAGAAGCATTATTAGAAACAAAAAAAACTTTGTGAACCATTGAATAGAGCAAGTGGACAGCTTCAAATATATAAAGCGTACTATAAGCAGCAACATGAGCTGCTGCCAAGAAGTCAAAAGGAGGACAGCAATGGCAAAAGGAAGCTTTTCATAGAAAAATGAGCGGACCTTCGGAAAAGTAATTAAGGAAGAGACTAGTGAAGTGCTTTGTGTGGAGTGTGGCACTGTATGGGGCAGAGGACAGACAGAATAAGGAATGAAGCTGTGTTGGAAAGACTGAGTGAAGAAAGAATTATGCTGAAACTGATCAGGAAGAGAAAAAGAAATTGGCTGGGTCACTGGCTGAGAAGGAACTGCCTACTGAAGATGCACTGGAAGGAATGATGAACGGGAGAAAAGTTCGGGGCAGAAGAAGATCTCAGATGGTAGACAACATTAAGATACATTTGGATATGCGGAGACTAAGAAGAAGGCAGAAAAATGGAAAGATTGGAGAAAGCTGGGTTTGCAGTAAAAAACCTGCCTTGGGCAGAACACTGGGAATGAAAGAAAGTCCTGCATCTGAAAAATCTTGATTATTATAATTAACATCTTTCAGTAGTTACGAAAGAACACAATATAATATTCAAAGCGAAATAACCATGACTTCGAACTGTCGCAATGCTAAACAAAGAGCATATCAATGTTTTCTCATTTACTTTCAGAACCACAACATTCAGTTTCATGAAAGGAATTTAAATGTTATATATATATATATATATATATATATATATATATATATATATATATATATATATATATAACACTATTTATCTGTAAAATGTGGACATAATTACATGTAATTTTTCTGTTATTACAATTATGGTGTTTATCATTGTTCGATTTTTATACAAATGATTTTAGACATAATCTTTGCTGCAGAAAGATGACGGATTAGCCTACATAGGCTATAAAAACGGTTGTGAACGATTAATACCAAGGATTAATACGTAGTATAGTTAAACTCGAAAGTTCTGCTGTTCGGTATGAAGTATAAATATATAAACAAAGTGGGGACTATGTGTCTTTTACATAATACAATATGATAAAGAAGGAATATAACATAATATAAGCAGAATCTAGTACATACAGTCACGAAGTTTGAGCTTATGAGGGTACTAGGAACAATAGACTGTGCAGGTACTATTTCGCACTGCGTGTAATGAGGCGATAGTAGCGATCCTAGTGGTTAGCAACTATATATGGATGCATATTTACTACGTATTGACCTGCGTGACTGTATATACTAGACAGTGATATGTCTATGTAGGTATTTATGTGAATATGTATAGATTTTCTGTAGTGAGGCAATGCACCTCAGAAACTTCACAGTTCATCATGTAATTTGGATAAAACCTGTCGTAGTAAATACACTGAACTAAAAATAAAATAGAAAGCTATGATTTTCTCACCCCTTATCACGGAAGAGACTCTGCTGGGATCGTCCTTTCATTCCTTTATTGAAGAACGAAGAAGGCCAAGAGGGGTAAAAAGAAGACATAGGCAACCCACACATACAGGATAGCGCTTTCTCCTCATTCTTTAAGTTCTATTGTTGTGACCCCACACACGCAAGACACGTGACACAGCGGGAAGGAGAGGAGGTGAGGAACGTTTTCATTCGCTAACTTGTCTTCAAGTGCTGGAGGGGGTGGTGCAAAAGAAATGATAGTACTGTGACAATTGCCATAGCTTCCACAAGGAGATATGTGCCGGGATGAGTAGTGGGAGGGGTGCTTAAAAAAAGGAGCTTTGTTAGAATAGGATGAGATATGAGGCCAAAAATGATATCATATGGAGTGTGTTAGTTGGTATGGTTGGTAGTCCTGCCCTGACGTGTTTGGAGTCTTTGTTCAGCGTGAATTCATATAGGACAGACAAGAGATATGAAGAGATGCCTTAGTGGAAGTGAGAGAGAGAGAAAAAAAACTACAAACCAACCGTGTTCATTTTACGCTCGAGTCTCTACACCCAGTCATTTATCAAAGAATAATGATCAACATCTTTTCAACACTAAATTGTTTAAAAATGAAAATGATACACAGCAAAGCGTAGGCCTACAATGTTATTTAAAAACACAGTAATGAATACCGGTAAGCATTTTGATATATAATGAAGAAAAATGTGAAAATAGAAGTAGTAGTAATAATAATAATAATAATAATAATAATAATAATAATAATAATAATAATAATAATAATAATCTTTTCTTCCGTCGTTTCAGGTTTCCTAATAGCTTATGGTATTATATAACTAATAGTGGGTACTTTTCATCATTCACTTACAGTATATGAAGACAGTTGTGTAGATCAATTTACCGACAGAGTCGTTGCCCTGGGAGCGCCATAGGAGGCGATGATGATGGAGATTTGTTGGGATGTCTTAGGGGAACCGGAGGTCCCGAAGAAAATCCTGTGTTACCTGGGACACAAGCTTGCCCAACACAGATTATAAATCGGGGGTACACCGGGGATAGAACCTGGGTTCACAGGATTATAAGTCCAGCGCTATAGCCACTATTTTAGAAAGCACTGCGATAGTATTCAGGTAAGTCAAAATACAATATAGTATCATATAAGAATATTTATTTTATATGTTCAGTCGAAATGAACAACAACAAATATTTATAAATATAAATAATTCATTGAAGTTAAAAGATTTAATGCAAACGTTTTCGCCTATTTGGCATCTTCAGGCATGTATTAGAAATACCACATGTGATACATTAATTTTATTGTGATTGGAATAACCATTAACTGTATACATAAATGAGGTTTAATATTGGAATTAACGTGAACTACAAGATTTTATCACTTCACTATAGTGAATTTTAACAAATAAATGCTTGATATAATAAACATATAACGACACAAACCATTAATTTGTAAAAAACACGTAAGATCATGAGTAATACAGTAATAAGATATATTCAGAAATAAATTAATCTTAAACAAAGGATAGCATTTAGATAATCTGAACCTATTTTAATGTCCATAATTTAAAATTTTTGTGTGTTAATAGTTGTTTTAATTATTGTTATATATTGAAGTAGATATGAATATTGATTTGGTTTAAACCATCACACAAATAAAATAATTATAAACAATAATTAACTCAATTCTTATGTATTATTTTACTTTATTTGTATACAGGTTGTTTAAAAAATACGGGGCATAATTTCAGGTATGTATTTCCCACATGTAGACAACCAAAATAGTTCATTACAACATGTGTCCGGAAATGCTTCATTTCCGAGTTATGGCCTTCACAACATTGAAATTCACCGGAACGTTTTTCTTTCCGCAGGTCGTTGTCATTACAGAAGATGTTCAAAATGTCCACCTCCTGCTTGAATACAGACCTCACATCGATGTCTCATTGACCTGCGAACACGATCCCAAACTCCAGGAGTATTGCGTATGTCCTCAGAACATGCCACAATTCGATTCCGAAGGGATTCCAAATCAGGCACCGGAGACGAATAAATCAGTGATTTTAAATGGCCTCACAAGTAGAAATCGAGAGGGTTCAGATCAGGTAAGCGTGAAGGCCAAGCAATTGGGCCACCTCTACCTATCCATCGATCAGGAAACCTTCGATCCAAGTACCGGCGAGCCGTACGACTGAAGTGTGCATGAGCGCCATCATGCAAGAAATGAATGTGTTGACGATTGATCAGTGGAGTGTCTTTTAAAACATGAGGTATGGTGTTTTCCAGGAAGTTTGTGTACGCCTGCCCTGTAAGTCTGTTTACAAGTACATGGGGTCAAACTAATCTATCACCAATGATGCCGGCCCACATGTTGAGGGAGAACCGCACCTGGTGATGAGATGGAACAGTTGCACGTGGGTTTTCATACGCCCATATATGCTGATTGTGGAAATTTGTTATGCCATCTCGTGTGAACTGTGCTTCATCTGTAAATAATACTAAGGCAGGAAAGTTCGGATTTACACCACACTGCTGCAAGAACCACTGACAGAACCTAACTCGTGCAGGGTAATCTGCTGGTGACAGGGCCTGTACACGTTGCAAATGATAAGGATATAATTGATACTCTTTCAACAGTCTCCAGACAGACGTATGAGGAACATTGACTTGCAACGCTACCCTTCGTGTGCTGATAGAAGGAGTCATGTTCACAGCCTCCAGAATCTCCTCCTGTACTTCTGGAGTTGTAGATCTTGGTCGTCCCCTTCCCAAACCAGGAGAGTTAAATTTTCCATACTCGCACAGACGGTGATGGAGACGTACAAATGTCTTCCGATCTGGACATTGTCGCTGTGGGTACCTCTCCTGTTACAAACGACGAGCCAGCGCAGCATTGCCGTCCGCCTTACCGTACATGAAGTGTATCTCTGCCAGCTCTTGATTTGAATACATGTCGCACAGTCTAACGCCTACACAACACTGAATGTAACCTTCGCCTCGGAATGAACTGTCAGAGTGCCCTCTTAATGTCTCCTTTGACGGAAACGACCTGCGGAAAGAAAAACGTTCCGGTGAATTTCAATGTTGTGAAGGCCATAACTCGGAAATGAAGCATTTCCGGACACATGTTGTAATGAACTATTTTGATTGTCTACATGTGGGAAATACATACTTGAAATTATGCCCCGTATTTTTAAACACCCTGTATATGGTTTTAATATGTTTATTTTAAGAGTGTTTATGTATATATGTGATAGTTATTCCAATCATAGTAAAATTAATGTCCCCTATCACATGAGATATTTCAAATACATGCCTGAAGACGCCAAATAGGCGAAAACGTTTGCATTAAATCTTTTAATTTCAATGAATTATTTATATTTATAAATATTGTATTGATAAATATTCTTATATTATATTACACTATAGCCAATAGATCACCGTGGCGGCTGATTATGCTACATTTTAAACTGAATATTTTCAGTTGATTTCGTATGGCTTCAATTCCGAGTCTGTTGTTTCTTTTTAACTCCTATTAGCAGATTTGAAAGTATTATTTCTGCGGAGTGTAATGTACCTATATCTTCATTTCTGTCACTGTCAAGTTTCGTTTAGATTTATAACATGAGGTACTGTTAACAGTATTTTCTTGTTAATATTTTAAACTATTTAAAATTTAATTCAAGTCATCTTAATTTTTTACAGGCCTACATATTCTTTTTGCTCATAACCACATCACCTCCATCATCAACGCAATCTCCACCACTACTACGAGTACTATCATCACTAATGATGGACCAGTTGGCCCTTTGTGTTCTCAGTTCAAATAACATTTTGAATCGACATCAGCATTTACAATAAGTTGAACTGCGGTACTAGCTGGTCATAATAGCCTATATGATGATCAATGTGCTTAAGAAAAAACAGTGATAGTGTTTTCAGCTGCGATTACAATAAATAATGATGAACTTTCACTGATAAGTGACTGGACGTAGGAACTAGAGGGACCGCGGCGATGCCTGCGCAGAAAGATAAAGGGATTCTGTTGAGGGGAGTTCGGAGGCGGGACGCAGGGGAATCTATAGTTCGGGGGACTTTAGGGAATGCACACTATTCAATTTAAGTTGAACGGAACTGTTAACCGGCATAACTGTGTCCACTGGTGTGCAAACAATCCACCTGTTTTTTTGGAAAAGGCTGTTAATTTACCTGGAATTAATATTTGGTGTGGGTTGTTATTTAGGGGTCTAATTGGACCATTCTTTTTTGATGAAACAGTAACTGGCCAAGTGTACCTGAACATGTTACGCACATCCGTCTTACCTGCCATTCTATGGAAATGAGGAATTTTACTTCCAACAGGATGGTGCACCGCCATATTACCACCGTGATGTACGTGCGTACCTTGATGGCAATCTTCCAGGGCACTGGATAGGACGAAGAAGTCCGATTGAGTTTCCACCGCGTTCTCCGGATTTAACTCCGTTGGACTTTTACTTATGGGGAATTTTTAAGAATGTTGTATACCATAGAAAACCAGCTACACTGGCAGCACTTCAGGAAGAAATTGAAACGGCATGTTCTGCAATCGCTGAGGACGCTTTCGCAAACTTTGCTTGAACAGTAATTCAACGTACTACTCAGAAGTATGTCGAAGCCCATGGTAGGCATTTTGAGCAACTGTTGTAACTGTAAAAGTCTAAGAAGATTAGTGCTCATCATTTTCTGTTTGTGTCAATTCAGCTTTGTTATATTAACATAGTTTTTTCTTTGCTTGAAGTGTGTATACATTTTTTTGGCACCCTCTGTATTTACTCACATTTTATATTATTAACTTTATTGTACTTATGTATACAAAATTATGTATGTAGGCCTATAGGTAAGTATCCTTTCGTGCTATAGTTATTAATTTATCATACTGAGAAAAAGCTCTTTATGTATTCTACTAATGAAATGGCATACGAAAAGATATTAAATTTTAGGTTTTAGTTGTAATAGATGAACATTAATTCATTGTTAAAATCATATCTATTTCTGAATTTCCACACTAGCAGTTCTGCATAAATTATGATAAAACAGACGTACCGCCGTGACAAAGAAAGATATCCTGGATCCGGTAGGCCTATTCTATTCATTAACCTACTAGAAAGGTAGCTTTTATATGACTAGAATTATGGGACATCGAACATTGGAGATAACTGACCCAATAGCATGCGTGCGGTTCCTCGATGACAGGAAATCTCTCTCTCTGCAACTCTCGTTCGTATAAAGAGAGCGAGAGAGGGAATTCTGAACGCCGTCAAGAGAAAAGAGGTGCCGCCTTTTCTCTGTTACATAAATTAAGGTCTCTGTACAGGCAGGAGGTATTCATGAAGCTTTGCTTGTTCTCCTGACGGTGATTTTATACGCGTCGGACTGGTAACTATTGGAAATACACGATCATTTTAAGAGCGCTTTATAATAAAGACTCATAATTAGAGCCTGGATTTCCATGCATTAATCAAATATTAAAACATGTATGGATTCATGCACTATCATATGACAAAACATGCACGATGAAGCGAAAGAACAGTAAAAATATGCACTATCAAAGATGAGTTCTACATTACGCTACATTTTTATTTTGAAACACGTAGGCTACTATAAGTCATTTCTCAAAATTTTCTTCACTTAAGTTCATGTGTTTATCTGAAGCACGTTGTTGAACACAGAAAACGATCTTTATGCGTCACAAGAAGTAACAGGTGCATACTTAAGGGAACCAAGTAGTGATTAGGGGTCAAAACCCCGATTTTTTATTTTGTGTTAAAAAATAAAGAACTTGCTCTTTAAAACAATATAAATATTATGTGGGATATTTCTGCAGATAAGTCCTTTAAATGTACTTCATACATCCTTCTTTTTTTAAATGCAGTTTTCAATAAGTTGACATTTTTCAAACTTAGGTGCATTTTTCTCTGAAACTACGCAATCAATTTACATGATATTTTTACAGTGTTTTCTTCAGGCTATGTTCTAAAAAGTAGACCTACGGGTTTAAGAACATCACACACATAACACGAGAAAAAAAATATATATGTACATGTATATTGCTTCAGAATTTACAATATACATTACTAGATAACTTAAAACAATACAAGGTATATGAGTGAAGATTGTAGCAAGTAATGTGCACTTGAAGAATGAGGTACATTTAGCAAAGTGGAAAAACAGGTTATCAGTTAGGGTATTTCTTTTGCACTTGGATACGAAACTAATTAGTTATTTTTATACCACTGAATTCAGAATGATTGATTGTATAAGCATGGGAATTTTTATTCCACTCTGAGCACTAAAAACCTGGAAATATTGAACTAAACTTTTGTATTGAAATTTTTTAATCGAACAGGGCATAATTACCCACTCCCCTTAAGCGAAGAAATTTGGAACAAAGTGAGATCGAATTGTAAGCCTTTTACATTTCCGCACGACCCTGACCTCATCGGGAATCGAACCCGCGACCTTCCGACTTTGCAGCATTACGCCTTAACCGCGATGATATCGCACGCCCCAAACTACATTAAGTAGTTACGTCTTTATTACAACAATCCCATTAAACTACATTACCGTCCGTCTTTAGAAATTCCTTTCCCTCAATCCATTTTCACACAAGATATCTTCTTGCGGAGCAATAGCAACACTTCACAATTCGACACAAAAGTATACTAAATATTTGCAGTTTGTAAGCATGCTGCTTCTGCCTTTCTTTCTCTCTTTTTTTTTTTTCCTTTTTTTTTTCTTCTTCAATATTTTGACCTCCAGGCTGTAACGAGAGAGAGTTGGGGGTTGGAAATTCCAGTGTAACAAAGCAGAGTGTAGTGAAAAGTCCAAAAACTAGTCAGGTAAGATGCCATGAAACCATATTACCGGTAGCTATCTTTTATTTTTATTCTCAATAGACAAATAAGGTGGGAATACCAGATTCTATACAGCAACTTTCATAAAAGGCACTATAATGCAAGTTAACATATAGGCACTAAAAGCCAGAAAAAGGACATAATGTGCAATATAAATACCTATGTACTATTAAATCTAAAATCTTCAAAATATGCATTATGCACGGATTTACACACGCACAGAAGAAGTACAGTGATTTGGAATAAATAAGTCATAAAACGAATACGGTATTTACAAAGTTTGAGAAGTGTAACCAGCTTATGTAAAAACATGCTCTACTCATACTTAACTACATATATGAAAACAGTAATCACTGGCTTAACTCCAGCGGATCCAGGTATAATTCCTGTAAGAAACGTGGAGATATAAGTTATTTGCGTTCCATACGGATCGGATGCTTGTCTATTATAATTGTTTCGTCATGTACTGCCTTAAGCAGTTTTGTCTTGCGCCTTGATTACCATATCTCTGTATTTTTAATGAGTATCTAGTTTTTGTTCGAAATTCTCAAAATAGAATAGGTACGTAACGGACCAAGGAGTCCTAAAAATAGGCTACATTACAATGATTATGATAGTGATATGAATGATGAGAGCGCACGAATCTGTGAATTTATTTTACTTCATGACAATATAAATTTAATTCCTTTCTTGGTAATTAAAGCGAGTATACTTCCTACATTTTACTGGTCGTTCCACATCTATTTTGCACAAGGCGCATTTTATCTATGCAGATGGGTTAAATCATTGTTTAAGCTGTCAGCGAGGGCAGCTGTGTCGCACTCTCTATTCCAGGGTTTCTCACATTTTTTCGTCCGAGTACCACTAATTCAGTGTACTGAAGACTCAAGTACAGGTTCCTTTTACCTGTGACAGCAGATTCGTTCTTTTGCTTATCGATCAGTAAGCTTATTCATATTATACCCACTGATTTGTCAATTGTGGGGTTGTTCTAAGTGTTCTAACCGATCAACCAACATACCTAAAAAATAAATCCACGGAACTACAATATTTGAAGAGTTTTGTCCTCCCTATCAGAAATTTCAACCTTAATTAGATATGCATTCGTGGAAGTCCCATGAGTGAAATCAGCACGACGACTGGCCTCGCCCTAAAACAATATGGGAAACTACATTAACATAGTAATATAAGTTACAAGAGCGGTATGTTGACGTTTTCATGGTCGAGGAAACGATTAAAAAAGCGAAACGTAGTTGAGCTTTTTTAATTTCCGAGAACATGAAAACAAACATACCGCTCGTGTATCGTACATTATTTTGTGCGAAGATCGTTTATTACATGCCTGAAAGACGAATTTCTAATTAGTTGCAATGAAATCTCCATGTTGGTTTCTGTTTAATGACGGCAACTTCGGAAAACCAAAATATCTTTCTTCAACATTGTTGCTATAAAATGTTTTCTGCGTTTACTATACTCCAGCAGTCCGTGATATACGTCTGTCTTTTTTTTCCCCCCAGTCTATAAATGCGAACTTAAAACAAACGGTAAGGTTATGTAATGATTTATTTTTCATTTCAATATTTTAACAATATTATTTATATAACATATTGCAGTAATAACATCGGCATCTGGAATCTTGTTGATTTTTTCACGGCTTCCTTAATGTTACTTGTATCAGGAATGCAATAAATTTCGTGGAGTAGTAGACTTTACTTAATTTTTGCAAATATTTAAAAACAATAATTAACATTGCAATTTAGGTGAAATTGCAGTGGTAAGTTTCCAACTTATAATTATTACTATGTTAAACGTCTCTAAAAATAATATGTTAAAAGCCTAAAGCAGTAAAATGAATGTCGCGCTTAAGGGGTAAGAAGAGGGAAATTGTTATGTGTGTTACGTTGGGAATAATGAATATGGTATTTCACACTTACCGCGTATTGGTTCTGTGCGGAAAACAAGCAAATACGCACGATCTCGCACAAAATAATATTCATGTCTTTTGTCAGTATTTTAAACCACAATAGTAGACTTCTCGTTATGTTGAAATCACGCATCTTAACATTTGCTGTAATAACGATCTGCGAGGATTTTTCTTTTGTTACTGAGAAAAGGACTAAAGATTAGCACTGCAGTCTCTAGTGGGATTATTGTGCCTTATCTCTCTCTCCTTTCACAGGAATGATGTAGAAGGACGGACAGTCGCGCTCTTGTAGTAAATAGCTATGTGTTGCCGTATGTCGATTTTGCTTTCACATCTTTACGCTTCCGATGGAATTCCAACCGTGTTACTAAGATGGTAAATATGTTCTCATACAGAATAAAAATGTATCAATAATCGGAAATAGTAGTGAAATTCAGATATATGGTTTAATAGACGCTTTGGTTTACGCAAAGGGAGATGTAAATGCATATTAGGCCTACTTAATTATTTCAGAAACTAATGTATTATAAATTTCTAAATGTAGGCCTATACTTTCTGTTAGCAAGATCATTTTATAATAATAATAATAATATTATAATAATAATAATAATAATAATAATAATAATAATAATAATAATAATAATAATGTGTGACTATGAACTCGTCCCACGCCATAGTTAAGCCATTGAACACGTCATGTCTAGACTAGCGTTATGGAATAGCCTACGCGCTGGTTTAGTCCTAATGGGGAAGAAATTTTCTCATGAAATTTCGACCAGTGTATGGGATCGGTGGCCACCTAGCATTGTGATGAATTAGGAGCGCTACAATGAGTAGTCTATCGACATTCGATTCTGCAAGTAAGCCATAACGGCTGGGAGGTCATCATGCTCCCACACGTTACTCCCGTAGGCCTACTAGCTGGAAGATCGTTCACTCCTGCTGAAACCAGCAGTCGGCTGGTCGACCCTGGCCCTTCATGGACTGTGACGCCACAGATTTGTCGCTTTTTTTGTTTCTTTGATGATGAGCTATTACATAGGCCTACTTATTACGAATGTACATTAAACAACTTAACTATAAGAACATAACGGAAATTTGCTATGTATATGTGTATTTAATGTTCGTAGAACACTTCACTTTAACGATTCTCACACTCTACTCGACTGTACCCGAATACAAGCACATGCTCATTTCGGGTATCCATTCAAATCTTATATCATTTCAAATGTAAATTATGAATAAATTTGAATTTGAATGTAATAATTGTACATAATGTAATACATTTAAACTTGCTTTAATATTTTGTTATTATATTAAGAAAATCAATAAATTCAGACTTCATTTATAAAGTAACATAAGTGTTATGTGTTGCAATAATTTGTTTACTTACATTGTTCAAGTAAATAAAATGTTATAAATATTTATGTTATTAATAAGTTGTGCTGAGACACACGAGAAAAAATATTTCATGAAACTACACAGAATATGTATCAGGAATGGAGATTCGCAAATCATCTCTCTTCACTTTTGTTCCAATCATACACTCTTCGAGGAACTTTGAATTTCCTCTTCACAAGATAAATATCCCTAAAATTTTCTCAATCCTCCATTTTCTTTACATTTATTGGAAGACTGTGCAAGTATGTTCTTTTTTAATGGCATCACAATGGCTGTCTTAATCTTTTCAAACTTATACAAATGATTATTTTTATTCCTTTTTATTTTTAGCGGATTTATTTATCTCACTGTAGTCCGCTGAAAACATGTTGGTGTAGTATAAACAATCAGAACAAATACTACAACAAATTAAATACAACTCACTTTATTGTATGAGTGACTTGGGTGTTATCAACAGCTAGCTACCTACAGGGAACATACTATATGACAGTGAAACATGGTTACGTCAAGAAACCCCGTAAGTTCGTGACTTCAGAGTTTCGAAACCAAAGCAATTACAGTCTATGTTTTGTCCTCACAAACATTCTATACACCAAACTTGCGGTATTTCAATATAAAATGATGCGTCTAGGTTGCGACTTTCATTTTTTTACACAAAACTAAAATGACAAAATGAATGACTTATGGGGTTTAAAAATAATCGATTTAATTCGTCTGAGAAGAGTTGTTAAATACAGTATGATTACGGCTATGGAGAAGGTTACTGACTTTCAATATTTCAATTTTTTCGTTGATATAAAAATACAATCCCGAACAAACATTTGTGTCGAATAATATAGTGTGGTGATGATTGTGTAACTAAACAATAACAAGTCAACAAGAGTGGCCAAGTTGGTGAAAGGAACTGATTCACAATGCAATATAATACCAATAGCTTTTTCATATTTTCAAACGCCATCATTAGAGTCGGTAATTCTCTCACTCATATAAAATATCCCCACTGTTTAATCAGAAAATATCAGCAATGAAAAACTACATAAAGGTTTTACAACAATATAAAAAATTTAAGCACTAAACTTAACAATAGTAATGAACATTTCGCTTTATCTGGAATAATTAAAAGTTATTGATTTTGAAAGCCCATCGGCGGGTTTTATAACAAACCTGTGTTTACAAATGTAGGATGGAAAAACAGTTGAATCTATATCTCAATTCTACTCTTTTGAAAATTCCCTGCGATATTACGCATCCAATTTCTAAATAAACAAAATATTGAAAAATTGCGTAATATATGAGAGATACGCAGCTGTTTGAGAAAAAAAAAGTTTGCGAGTTACATTCTGATGCTCAACAATCCAATTAAATGCGTGTTACTTTTTAACGTCGACATTTACCCTCAAACTGTGGACATCATTCCATACACTGTGTCTATTAATATGGATAAAGCATCCGTCCATATGGCCAAACAGAATTTTGTTGCCTCCAGCTATTGTAAGGCTACACTAGAATGTTTAACTCTCCAGTAATGGACCTGAATGGCAATGGGAAAGGTCCTAAAACGAATCCCGACACCGTACCCAGCCGAAATTGCAATGGGAACCTTTAAACCCATAATAAAAATGTCGAGAGATAAAGCTCAGAATTTTTATTACTGCCATTACAATCAACCTCACATAAACATTTCTACAACTACAGCAACCAAAACTCAATACTCATTACTGTCCCCTTTCTTGCTAGAGGACTTGAAAATCCGGTAATAGTTAACACTAATGGAAAATAAAGGCTGAGACAGGCCGCGTTTATCTAAAAAGTTCACAAAATGTATTTAATACCTGAAGAATAAAGTAATGTGTTGTAGCATGAGTGATGAATGTTAATATAGTATAAATCAGAGTATTAGAGGAAAACCTGTGCCGGAATCGTCATTTTTCCTACACAAATTTCAATTGCATTTTCTGATTTTTAAATTTGAATTTCAGGCGTAAAGTCAACGTTCTAACCGTTCACTTAATGCTACACCTTAACTTACAACAAACGCACAAATACATTATGAAGTAAAAGAACTCACAAAGCAAAATACTACAGGGTTGTTTCCGATCTCTGATAACGAATTTGAATGACATCATGTGCGTCAGCAGTCACACGACAACTGAACTGTGGCACGAGCTGACAGACCAGTAGTGAGTGATCTCATAGTCAGTGTGCACGGCGACTCACAGCAGAAATTCCTAAGAAAATCGGGCCTCTTTGGGAGGGGTACATTACGATCCCTTCCAATGCCAAGTACAGTTAAGCGAAAATAAAAAGAGCCTGCAATAAACGAGGTTTCGTTATTTCCAAGAAAGCCATCTTCTGTGTACTTAATAAGATTGATAAAGCTCGAATGGAATTGATTTGTAACATCTCATGGGGTGCGGCGATTTGTGACGGAGGGTGGATTTGCTTGCTTTTTCCTCTCTGGAATTAATACCATCCGAGCTTTGCCAGTGTTATTAGGTACACACAAAATGCCTCTCTTGGAAATAAAGAAACCACATTTTTTGCAGGCTCCTATGATTTTCACGTAACTGTACTTGGCATCGGAAAGGGTTGTTATGTATCTCTCCCAAAAAGGCTCGATTTTCTTGGGCATTGCTACTGTGATACACCGTGCACTTTGATTATGAAATCACTCACTACTGGTGTGTCATCTCTCTCCCCAATTCAGTTGTCTGTGTGATTCCTGACGCACATGACGTTATTCAAATTCGTTATCAGAGATCGGAAACAACCCTGTGTTCAAATATGGTATACCATTCAATTACTTTATGATAAAAAGTCTTCTAAAATCATTTAAAGATTCAATTTTTACAAAGTTATAGCAGTGTCTTGTATAGGTCTATTTCACTGTCTCATATATTGGTTGTATTTAAGTATGAGATTAAGGATATATTTCTGAGCTGCTTTTATTCCTGCATGAGCCAAATGTCTCCACTCCAAGAGCATCTCATCAAGATACAGGTTAATAAAATTCGTACAATTATATAAGAAAAATAACTGTAAATGTGTAGATAATATAACTGGTATAATCAAATTTCTGAAAGGTAAATGAAAGCTAGACATATTTTAGTTGGTTATTTAACGACGTTATATAAACTACTAAATTACTTAGCGTTAATAGAATTGGTGATGGCGAGATGGTATTTTGTAAGATTGGGCCGAAGATTAGTCATAGA
The DNA here is from genome assembly GCF_040183065.1 of Periplaneta americana. Lineage (NCBI taxonomy): Eukaryota > Metazoa > Arthropoda > Insecta > Blattodea > Blattidae > Periplaneta > Periplaneta americana. Next base: position 131,782,544 of record NC_091118.1, on the reverse strand, counting down.
TTACCTGACATTCTCCTCACAATTGGAAAAAAAAACCTTGGAAAAACCCAAGCAGGTTATCAGCCCAAGCGGGAATCGAACCCATGTCCGAGTATAGCGCCAAATCAGCAGGCAAACAAGCCTGTATACTGAAAATGAAATTACTTTTTTGATGAAAGTTTATCTTCAACTCCCGCTTTCTGAAAGCAGGCTGCAATAGTCTACCACCACCGCTGTGGAGAAGTGATCAGCACGTCTAAATACGGAACTAGCGTGCCCGAATTCTTATCTCGATTGGAACAAGTTGATAACTGACATTTCTTCCGATATTTCTCCTGAACCCACACTAGAACAAATGCAGGGCACCTTCGAGGCAACTGATCCTCAGAGCACTTTCGCCATCATTATGAGCTTCACTTTCATCCTCACATGAAGAGGTGCCTAAGACCCAAGAGTACTGGGACCTCTATAAAGGATCTAATCATATTGGACCCCCTCGAGCGACTCAGCTACAAGTGGAATCATCTTCAGTAGCCTACCACAGAGTAGTGAATTAATTCCATAATCACATGTACAGTGTGCAGTCCTAAACAGAAGTTGTGAAAAAATTGTAATCAAGCGTACTGAAAGGTATTCTTTAAGATAATGGAAAGCTGTTGCAAGCATACAAAAATAAAGTTTATGTCAAACTGTGACGATTTGTCTTCCGTATCAAAATCAACTTACAATAATTGTGTGCTTTTGTCCTTCATTTTTGATGGGAAAATGATTACAAACAAGTGACTCCGATAATGACTCTATCGCACAGCTGAGTTTCTTCAAACGTTGTAACGTAGTCTTCATAAATCGACTGTCTATTACAGATATCAAATTCGCTATAGCAGTGTTCTTCAATTTTTTCGTCTTGTCCTAATGGATGCGTAAAGCTCGAAGTGATTATTTTTAGCACAATATATATTATAATCTATTATTATTAATATTGTTATTATTATTATTATTATTATTATTATTATTATTATTATTATTATTATTGTTGTTGTTCTTCGTGGCCCCATATTAACTGCTCTTTAGCCCCCAGAGGGCCGGATCTACCAGGTTGAGAATCACTGGACTACAGTACAGTGTTAAAAATACATTTATTCATTCATAGTTGCAAGGCAGGGCAGGTCTTTCACTGCAAACCCAGCTTTCTCCAATCATTCCTTTTTTACCTTCCTCTTCGTTCCCTCATATGAACCATATATCTTAATGTCGTCTACGATCTGACATCTTCTTCTACCCCGAACTCTTCTCCCGTTCACCATTCCTTCCAGTGACCCAACCAATTCCTTTTTCTCTTCCTGATCAGTTTCAGCATCATTCTTTCTTCACCCACTTTTTCCAACACAGTTTCATTTATTCTGTCTGTCTATTTCATACGTTCCATTGTTCTCCATATCCACATTTCAAATGCTTCTATTCGGTTCTCTTCACTTCGTCGTAATGGCCATGTTTCTGCCTCATACAATTCTACACTTCATACAAAGCACTTCACTAGTTTCTTCCTTAGTTCTAGTTCCAGAGATCCGCAGAAGATGCTGCTTTTTCTATTAAAAGCTTCTTTGGCCATCGCTAACCTCCTTTGGACTTCCTGGCAGCAGCTCATGTTACTGTTCATAGCACACCCCAAGTATTTGAAGCTGTCCACTTGCTCTACTGTCTCATTTAGAAAAAGTACATTATTGTAGTTTATTATTTCAATAATTCGACTTGCAGACGTTTTACGCAATCACTGGAATTTCCTTAAACCCCGTCACTTTTATCTTTTTTGATCGAAACGGTGTTACATTTTGAAGTCTTCTGTGTTGATTTTGTTTTCGATAATACAGGTCTAGTAAAACGTTACAAGTAGGTCTATTAGATACCATGCCTTACTCGATGGAACCCATATGTAGCTCTAAGACGTTAAGAATTTTTGTATGTACAGTGGTAGTGCATTATAGTGGCAGTGCAAGGTATTTGAACAGTGAAATGTTTTTGAAGTGTTAGTGAAATCAGGATAGTATCAGTGAAATGTGTCATAGTTCCAGTGTAGTGAGTGAGTTGACAGTGAAATGAGTGTAGTGCTGGAAGGTACTTGTGCATGTGTGAACATATCATACTCGTGGGTTTTAGTTCGAACTTAGGGTTGATACAAATTAGATTTACTTTAAATGCTATGTTAAGTGATCGTGCTTCATTTAATTTAGGATTATTATTATTATTATTATTATTATTATTATTATTATGATTAACTGTATTTTTATTAATTGTGTTTATTACTAATTATTGTCATTATTGAGTGTAATTAGTTACCACTGCCACCGGGTATTTACTCATTTGCAGTGTGAATACATACATACATACATTACATACATACATACATTACATACATTACATACATACATACATACATACATACATACATACATACATACATACATACATACATTACATACATGGTGAAAAACCTAGTTATCTCTTATTAAATTGAACACCGCGAAAGCCTTGCAAAGTACAATGAGCTAAACATGAGTAAAAGTTATTTTTTCACAGAGCGATGAAGTGTGAGGGTGACAGCTTAAATTGCCATTCCGCCACTGATGGCGTTGGGGATGGGGTTAGTATAAACGCGGCTAGCCGTTTCCACCTTGCACTGAACCGTCTCCAGAAGCATGCATATTAATGATGGCGGAGACATGAGGCTGTACCTTACTGCGGCTCCTCGGGAGGCCTCAAGACAAGTCAGTTGCTATTGACACCATTCCAGTGCGGGGGTGCCAGAAAAAGAGGTGGATGGTGACACCGCCACGTGGGAAGGAGGGTGGGGGGGATGTTGTTGCGGAGGAAAAAACAGCAGCTAGCCTATTTGAGGTGCATGACACGCTTCGTTAGGCGGCGCTTTTCAAACAAAAGCAGCGGATCGCACTCAACCTGCGTTTCATGGTCTCTACCCCCTACACGCCACAGTTTTCAGCACATTAACACCTGACTCGTTCGATATCGTTTTATGGGACAGTTTCTTTCCGAATATAGTCACATAACTGTGACTGAAACTAATTTTCACGGCAGTTGAGTGGTGTGAATTACGTAAATTATATCTGTGAACTAACATTTAATTATCAACAGCAATAAAAAAGACTTAATTAGCAATAAACAAGGAAAGAAGACATCCAGTTTTCAAAAATTAGTACTGTTGACAGTAGGCTTAACATTAAAACAACCACTTTTACCATTAGGCCTACTACTACGACCATAGGTACTTTATAACCATCATTATCACTGACATAGTATTCACAATAAATCGAAACTATTACAAGGCACAAGGAACATAAATCCGATTTCATTAACAATAGAAATAAACCAAAATTTGCCACTTACTTAATTAACACAGGTCATGAACTTAATAGTATTCACAATAAAAATAAAGAATGACCCATATTTAATTAATACAGCCGAGGACTATTTCATCGTTAGGAATTGCAATCATAACATACAATTACTAAATGAACAGATTCCCTATTTTCAAAACCCCCTATATCGTATTACTAAATAACCACTTATCGAGCAGTATCGCCTGGCTACATATTGAAACTTTCCCCTCCCTTCTTACCCACATTCCACATAGTGCACACGATCAGTCACATGCAATGTAACGCTTCGTTGAGATGGTTCCGACGCCTGACTCTACATTCTTCTCTTAACATCGTAAGTATTAACAACAACAGCATATTTCATGTTTTTTTTAATTATTGTCTCATAAAAATTTTTTGGTTAATTTCAGATGTCATATCTTACACCTCATCGATACGAGTGACTGATTAACAAACATACAGAATGCCAATACTTGCATTCTTTTAAAGACCTCTCTTCTAAACATGGTATCACTCATGGGTTTAAGTTTAGATTTTAAACTTTTGATTGTCAATATGTGCATTTTACGATTGAATCTGGTTATATAACATCAAAAGATTCAAATAGTGTGGTCATCTTTAAAAGACTATTAGTTTATAAACTTTACAAATGTTTTATCACGCGTTGAAATGACCTTGAACCACACCTTATATAACTGTATATTGTTTTTATACATGTTTTTAACTTCGTTTATAATAAACACATATGTCTCTTTTTGTATTTCACCTATGCTCAATTTGTTAATTTATGTCTGTCCACCTGAAGATGGGTCAGCACCAAAAAGAATTTGTCGTCTGCGGAATATATTAATGCAATCAAGATGTCCTGCAACCTTACTGCAGTGCGCTCCGTTCCTGGCAGAGCTTTCAGCACGATCCGTTGCCGTCAACCAGACTGCAACGAGACAGAAACTCTTGGCCACGTGTTGGGCTTTTGTCGGAAAGGAGAGTTATTGCGTAACAACAGGTATGATAGAGTCCGTGGAGCTATCGCCTGTCTTCTTCGGAACAAGGGTTGGGAAGTTCATGAAGAGGTCCACTGCATTTCTGAAGACGACTCTCACAGAAGAGCGGATATAATAGCAATAAACAGGCAACAACAAAAGGCCATTATCATAGATCCAGCTAGGCCTATACGTATGGAGAGAGATCTAAACCAAGCTCATCAGGTTGATCAGGAAAAGAGGGCCATTTGTGAACCTTGTATTCCCTACCTTAGTGCCAAGTATAAGATCCCTCTCTTCAATTGGCCACTGACAGGTTTATTTTTTGGTGCTCGGAGTTCTTTACCAAAATTTACATATAATTTTTTAAAACAATTATCAATATCATCTTTTGAAATTCAAAAAATCATCTCGCAAATTCTTAAAGATTTCCTGCAGATTATACAGTTTCATTTATACCACTCAGAAGACCTTAATTAAGGATATGCTAATTTTAAGTAAAATCTTTTATTTATAAGTATAATTTTATAGTCATCTTCTAAGATTTTATTTTATAATTGATAATCAATGGTGCTTAATTATTACATTTTATTTTTTTTTACAATATTAAGATTTTAATAGATTATATTTGTTTGCTATTAATTTCCGGATCCTCGTGGTCATCCTTAATTAAGGCCGGACGAGTTATTTCTCTCTCTCTCTCCCTCTCTCTTAAAAAAATCGAACATATTAGTAGAATTATAACCTTGTAATGTGAAAAAACAGAAAATTGTTTCTGTATTAATTGATAAGTTATAGACTGAAACTATAAAATAAAAATAATTACTATACAAAATATTACGATCACCAATGTCAATATGCCCAACTAGTTCCTTTCTCGATGTGATATTTGAGGGAAAGATGGTGGGGCTTTCGCGACCGGGAGATAACACGATTTTATATCTCCATTTGAATTTATGGTAATAAAGCAAGATAAATTTAAATTGTACTAACATATAAGCGCTATAGAAAGAAAACATGGCTTGAATGCTATTTTAACCTGGGACTTTTAAGAAAATTACATGACGAATAATATTGCTAATGTTGAAATGTAAACAAATCATGAAAGTGGATATAGGCCTATATGTATATTATCGATAAAAGTAATAGATTTATCCTGTGATATTCGCCGGAAAGCTTTGCATATTGCAATCAAAACCGCTGGCTTCTGGTTAGCATGCTCTCCAATTACTGAGGGGACAAAATGGAACGTTGCAAAAAATAGAATGAGGAACTGAACAGTAACTAAACGAATGTTGCACACGTTCCCACGAAAAAAAAAGAAAGAAACATTAGTATGATTTTATTGCAACGGGAAAATCAAGAATTTCATGAAACATGGGGTCTAATTCTAACATTGTACTGCCGAGGATAATTATTTATCGAACTATAGCAAAAACACGAATCATACAGTAAAAGCATTTCGTTCGCAGAGAGAGTAGAAAATTCGTTCGGTTAATGTCTTAAAGCTCATTCACAATGAAAATTAAACATAACGTAAGCGTTTACTTAAGAATATAAACGTTACGGTAAAATCAAGAAGTCATACCATCATTCACGATGGGAACATAAACATAACCGCAAACATACTTGGTAACCAGGGAAACATAACAACGACGCTATTTCCTCATATTCTGTCGTATACTTCAGCGCTCCACGATTGTGTTCTGTTTGGAAATCACGTAAGCATAAGCATGAAAGTTTGGAGTTTGCAAGCTTTCATGTTAACGTCTTACGGTAATGTTTATGTCAATGCTTATGTGAATCATTGTGAATAATCCCATTTGGTATGCTGGGCGCAAGCCTCTGTGTTTATATTACGGTTAACTTATGTTTAATTTTCATTGTGAATGAGCCTTTAGCCTACCATTCTCACATCGACTTTGAATGAGAAATTTCATACACTGAATTTTGATCAAACTTATTATTTACAACTGACAAGGAAAGTTTCTGTTTTTTAAGCCAAAGTCTGTAACAAATATTGGACAACGTGAATAGGCTATACAGAATAAATACTAATTTCCAAAATGAAATAAAATATATCGTGCGAATGAATTATTTTTTTTTTAATTTTACATAGACCCACTTTTATACTACATCTGTTAAAGTGCCTTTTTTTTTGCTGAAATCTGCATCAAACGAATTGTAGGCCTTTAACATATTGGTGGAGAAGGGAACTCATAGCCTAGGAAACAATCACAATGAAATATTATCTAAATGCCTGCTTTCGTTAAAGTTAGCATACTTAGGTCCATGACATATCTCACACATTCTCTTAAACGGCTTAATTTCCACAATTTACTTCAAATAAATTCACATCTAGGTCTAGACTTTTGCACCGTAACACTTAGGCCTATCTAAAGAAATGTTCGATTTCGGAACACATTTTTGTGCTTAACAAGCACATAGAGTTCCTATGCAGACCGGTCTCACTCCAACTTCTACCTAAGAAAATCTATTGTCGGACGGCGAGCGGTCGTACGCCGGTGTATATGGACAGGTCCGTGCACGCTTCCCTACTGAGAACAGTCCCACCACAGTCTAGTATATACAGTCACGAAGCTTGAGTTGTGAGGGTGCTAGGCACAACAGACTGTGCAGGTACTATTTCGCATTGTCTGTAATAAGGCGATATTAGCGAACCTAGTTGTTGGCAACTATCTATGGATGCATATTTCCCACGTATTGAGCTTCGTGACTGTATATACTAGACTGTGGAACCACTCCATCCCTTACCGCTTAGTTTCTTCGGGGCAGGCGCTTAGCATTATCATCATTACGACGACGGAACATTACAACCTGGGACCGGTCTACATAGGAACTCTCTGTATTTATTTAGACCAAATACATAACTCTTGTAACGACCTAAAACTCTCCTTTATGATATTTTAATTGCAGCATATTTTTCTAGTAAAAATTAATGCGTTAACAGAAATATAAATATTTTATTTTCTATTAGTTTTGTTATGTTATATGTTTTTGTAAATAACCATTTATGCTCGAAATGAAATTTATAGACTTTTATGTCATAAAACGTATTATCAAGCACTTTTGAACATACAAATTTTTGGCGGAATATACGACCTAAAATACTTTATATGGTTCTGTTTACTATGTAATAACAAATGCAGGAGAATATTGTTTTAGTAGAGTTCGAATAATTATTTTGTAATATTTCTTTCTAAGAACTGTGGTTTCTTTTAGGTCTATTATCTACGTATCTCTGTTATAAGTTATAACGTTCTAACAAGTTTCAGAATTATAATAACTTATTTGATTTAAACATAAATCGATTATTCAAAACGTTATCGGGCTTCCAGCCAGGTAACAAGTTGGTGAATTTGTGTATGTTATAACAAATTATGTATGATATATTGTTATATCATACACAAATCACAGTGAATACGGTAAAGTTGTCTATTTCCGCGATACTGTTTTTAAATTGATGTCAGTCAAAGCTTTGCCGTTCGACCATAGCCTCAGACATCTTTCTCGAAAGAGTGCATCCTTCGCCTACTTTTGAGAAATCGGTGAACTTCTAGCAAGATACTCAATCCTGTGACATTCAATGAATCACGGAATTAAGAGTATCACGGAATTAGGCAATTTTACCCTACATTCTACATTGGACTTAAGTTTAGATATCGTTAAAAACAATTAAGTATCTGATGATACCGCACAGGCGAAACATAGGCTACATTTTCTTTTAGTAATGTGTATTAGCAAATATTAATTTGCAATAAAAATGATAAATCATATGATTGAAAAACTTTAAATAAATGTTATAATCTTGTAATAGATTCATCTGAAAACCAAAATTAATTGTAAAATAGTGCTATAAGACTTAAGGAAAAAGTCTCGAGAAAAGCATGCATTGATTAAATAGCATTATTTACATTAATTATTACTCTCAATATCCCTGCGTTAATTAAGTGGTCTAGGCCATTACCTTGTCACTCAGACTGTCCGAGTTTGAGCCTTGGTGGTTAGGCCTCGGATTTCCTTTTTAATTAGTTTATTTTACGACTCTTTATGAACTGCGATGGTTATCTAGCATTTGAGTGAAATGTAGGTGATATTAGAGTCCGGAATTTTAGGTGCTAAAAGTTAAGAATGACACTGAGTGTAGATGAATAGAAGTGGTGCCCGTGAGGAGAGTTTTAAGCTTAAAAGAGTCAGACGGACTGAGCAATGGATCTTGTAAATCGTGTGCTAATTTGTAAGTGGGGTTAAGAGGATTAAAGACCTTTAACGATACCAAAGGGAATATAGTGAATGACAAGAATGGCATTTCAAAGAAGTGATGGCATGGCAATTTGAGTGAAATGTAGGTGATATTAGAGTCCGGAATTTTAGGTGCTAAAAGTTAAGAATGACACTGAGTGTAGATGAATAGAAGTGGTGCCCGTGAGGAGAGTTTTAAGCTTAAAAGAGTCAGACGGACTGAGCAATGGATCTTGTAAATCGTGTGCTAATTTGTAAGTGGGGTTAAGAGGATTAAAGACCTTTAACGATACCAAAGGGAATATAGTGAATGACAAGAATGGCATTTCAAAGAAGTGAAGGCATGGCAATGATCTTGTAAATCGTGCGCTAGTTTGTAAGTGGTGGTTAAGAGGATTAGAGACCTTTAATGGTACCGATGGGAAAATACTGAATGACATCTCAAAGAAATAGGGACATGGCTTTTATAGTTATAAACTATAGCAAGGAACAATATTAACTTTTAGCACCTAAAATTCCGGGCTCTAGACTGATAATACCAGCGAAATGAATCCAGGATCCAGCGCCGAAAGTTACCGAGCATTTTCTCTTGATTGGTTGAGGGAAAAACCCCCAAAAAGCTCAATCAGGTACTGTAACTTGTCCCAACCAGGATTTCAACCCGGACCTGCTCGTTTCAGGGTCAGACATGCTAACCGTTACTCCACATCGGTGGTTGGGAATCGAACCCGGATCAAGTGCTTGGAAGACAACTATTCTGAGGGTAGCCTCGAATTTTTTTTATGGAAAACTTCACAGCAACACTTATTAAGTATTTTTTTTTTAATTCTACCGTTTCCACCACGCTATATAATTTCTTATGATCTACATTTGATATTCCCGATATCTGGGTCATAACGAGCGGAATGCTGTTTAATTTGTAATGCAATTAATAATAAGGAAACAATAATTTTAATGTCAATTGAGCAAATGTTGCAGTCTTCTGAGCAATTAAGAGGAGAGATTTACTCTCGAGATTTATGTGTAAAAATCATCATAAATATCTATCTCTGAACTCAACTATGTGGAGTTAAAGCGACACAAAATCAACCGAAGATCAAGCTTCGATGATAATAATCGTTAACCCCAGAACACGATAAATATTTTTTTACTAGCAATTAATAAAAACTAAATCCTTACAAGAATAGATAGGTAAATGAAGGACAAGTGTGACTCCTGCTAGTTTTCCAGGCCGTGTACTTTGGTAACGAGGTTCGAGCAAGGAGACAGCCCATATGGCAATACGTAACAGAGAATGTGACTTGAACAATGGTTGGTTATGCCTATTGTCACATTGCAAAGTGGCGCAGGTTTCGAATGACTCCAGAACAACGGGACGACAGGGCTGTGATGGGGGCGATTGTTCGTGTGGCAGCTGCTGCGAGTCACACGGCGGGCAGTGTCACCGATCAGTGTAGCCGGCACGCTGCAAGAACACAACAATGCCACACGTGTCCGCTAACAATGTGCCACGCACCAACTAACAATTAGCCTAGTTAGAATAGACACGTACGCGCACACGTTCAAGACAACCTAACGTCTTCCTCGCATTGGGTTACCATACAAACACGTACTAAGCAAATCAAAACGGGTGATGCAGAAAATCGCTTTTATGGAATAAATTCCATTTCTTCGTTCGTTCTGACTTCCCCTCCTGATCTGTTATGAGGTGCAAAATGGCCGCTCTATCTTTTCTCGATTAAAATAAAGATTTGTAGACCTACTTTGTAGTATGAGTATTCCACTTGAGTTACAGAGATAATGAATTATTATTATTACTATTATCAACTTCTTATGCATCCTGGAATTAGGCTACAGACTAAGAGACTGAGTCCTTTCACCTTGCTGATGGACAGCCAATACTTCCTCTTCCTTCAGATAGTGCAGTAAAATATGTGGCGTTCTATCCGGTGACATTTTTTAAATAACTTATGTTCATATCAGTTATAGAAATTGCACTTCATCCTTTATCCTTTAAGTTTAATATTTTCAATTAACTTCTCAGCTATATACTGATTATGTCTCTTACCCAATGTAGTCCGCCATTGAATGCAGGCAGGAATTTCATTTCTACAGTTTCAATTATTATTATTATTATTATTATTATTATTATTATTATTATTATTATTATTATTATTATTATTATTATTATTATTATTATTATAGAAGACAATTACATGAATATTAATGTTTCTACGACAAATAAAACTTTTTCGAGAAAAATAATTTGTCTTATATTAAACTGATTTGTAAATCATGAAGAAATTAACAGAACAAATTGTGTTAATCTTTTAAATTTATTTATTTTACGACGCTTTATCAACTGTTATGGTTATTTAGCGTCTGAGTGAGATCAAGGTGAAAATGCCAGCGAAATGAGTCCAGCATTCGGCGTCAAAAGTTAGCCAGCATTTGCTCTTCTGATTGTATTAGTGAAGTGTCTAGATGTAGGAGTGGTTATGTTGACGTTACATTGAGTTTATTCTTCTGATTGTGTTAGTGAAGTGTTTAGATTTAGGAGGGTTTTGTTGATGTGTGTATCTAATGCCTACCCACTTTACTTGAGTTATTCAGATTCCGCATATTGCGGATAGATGGCAGGACTGTGGCCCATTTTCAATGTGTACACTACTTCGGCAGGCCACGCTGTACATGATGTGTAGGCTCTATCTGTGAAGAGTTACGTCGTGTACTATGGTGAGTGTATGTGTAAGTGTTCATGTAAGTGATGAAGGTGAGGGAAGGAGAAGGGGAAACCCCGTGCCAGTATATAGCCTACTCCTGTCGAAAAGCACCAAGGATGCCGGCAGGCCGCCATGCTTAACGTTCCCATTCGACGGACGAATCACTATCAACAGTGACATTAAGCTTTCTCTTCATATACACTGCGCAGAGATTTGGTATTTAACCCAGACATATTGGTGCACAATTTAGTGATTGTAAGTTGTGCACCGACATCTCTCCTAGTTCCGAGATAGAAATGTTACATGAAAATCTATGATCTCGCCGGGAATCGAACCCGGGCCGGCTGTCTGGAAGCAGACGCGCTACCAACCAGCTAACTCGGTGGACCTGTGTTGATGTTATATTGCGTGTTATTCTTCTGATTGTGTTAGTGAAGTGTTTAGATTAGCTTGCTCACATGACACCACATACATTTACATTAAAGCAAAGGATTTTCATGGCAGAGACATCTGAAAAAGCGTGAATGCGGAAAGGTAAAAACACAATTTTTGAAGAAAATTTCCTAATGTTACTATTCCGCATAGCATCTGCAGCAAAAGGCCACTACTAAATCTAAATCTAAATTCTTCACGGACACAATTAGAAGAATAACAAGCAAACTAACGTTAATACAACCACTCATACAGAAATGCAGAAGTGGATTATACAAGTCCAAGTTACAGATCGTTTAATTGCTTTCTCTCTCAATTAGAATGAAAATACAGTGTTATTAAACTTGATTTCTTAGTGGACTGTGAAGTATCATAGGCACACGTTTGGAAACTGCTATCGGTTACACTGTAAATATGCAATAATTACAATTACATACATACAGTACATAAGTGTTCTGCCCAAGGACAGGTCTTCCACTGGAAACCCAGCTTTCTTCAATCTTTCCTATTTTCTGCCTTCCTCTTAGTCTCCGCATATGATCCATATATATCTTAATGTCGTCTATCATCTGATATCTTCTTGTGCCACGAACTCCACTCCTGTTCACCATTCCTTTCAGTGCATCCTTCAGTAGGCAGTTTCTTCTCAGCCAGTGACCCAACCAATTCCTTTTCCTCTTCCTGATCAGGTTCAGCATCATTCTTTGTTCACCCACTCTTTTCAACACAGCTTCGTTTCTTATTCTGTCTGTCCATTTCACACGCTCCATTCTTCTCCATATCCATATTTCAAATGCTTCTAGTCGCTTCTCTTCACTTCGTCGTAATGTCCATGTTTCTTCCCCATACATTGTTACACTCTACACAAAGCACTAGTGTCTTCCTTAGTTCTTTTTCCAGAGGTCCGCAAACGATGCTCCTTTGTAGGCCTATATTAAAAGCTTCCTTTGACATTGCTATCTCATGCTCATGTTACTGCTTATAGTACACCCCAAGTATTTGAAGCTGTTCACTTGCTGTACTATTTCATTTAGTACTTACAAGTTTACCTTCTTTATTTTTCTTCCGACAACCATGGTCTTCGTCTTGTTTGCATTTATCTTCATCCTATAGCCTATTGCTCACAGCTGTCATTTAGCTCCAGTAGCATATCCCTTAGAATCGCTTCCTCTTCTGCTAACAACGCCATAACATCAGCAAATCTTATGCACTTTATTATTCTTGCTCCTACTATCACTCCATCCATGTTCTGAAAACAGTTCTACATCAAATTCCCCAAGTAGGTGTTGAACAGAATAGATGATAAAAGGCATTTTTGTGGTACTCTTCTCCCTATTTCACTTCCTTCAGACATTTCTTCTCCTATCCTGACTTTGACTCGTTAATTCATATAAAGATTACTGAACAGCCTCCTGACTTTCAAATCCACACTTATTTTCTTGAGAATGCCCATCAGTTCGTTCCAATCCACTCTGTCAAACGCCTTTTCTAAGTCCACAAATACTATTAGGCCTACACTTTAATGTAATTATAATAGGACAGACATATCATACAAATATTTTCACTTTATTCTTTGCTGTTGCAGCACAGGTAATAGTGAAAGTCGGATTTAGATTTCCTTTAGTGAAACTTTTATGATTCTCACTGAAAAATGTTTTACACAGTGAAAAGGATTCCTTCTTTCATAGGCCTATAAGAAGACCATGCTGTTGGCTTCTTATTTGTCAAGATGCCTTGATTATAACTTAGTTGATTAAATCGGCAAAGAATTTTGCAAACAAATGGAAATCACTTCTATTACCGTACAGCGACTGTATCATGGACACGGTTGGAGAATAAATAAGCGTGAAACAGAACAAGTAACTTTTTTTTTCTAGCATATACATTTTTTCCTCGTATTTAAAGTTGTGAGGATGAGTCTAGGTTGTTGTTTCAAACTTTTTTCTCTCTCCTGTGTCTAAATCACGTGGACTCGGCTTCATTAATTTTCGCTCTCGTGCAAGCGGTGTGGTGAGGAGTAACACCTTTTTCGTGTTCTTGTTCCTGCGAAAAGACAGAGACAGTCTACTACTGCGCCGGTAGCGCCATACATAGGTTAGGAAGAAGGGTATGCAAATGTTGGAGAACAGCGGTGCTACAGACGCGCAGAACGGAACGACGTGAGGGGGGGGCAATGGAATAGCCCACGAGTCCACCCGAGACAAGCGCTCTAGAGGAATAGATTCCCACAAAGCTTCTTTCTCGAGGATCAAGGCTTTTTGCTAATGACTGGAAAAAAAAAGTTATTCTGTCTGCGCCAGATTACACACATATTCCTTCAAAGTCTTGTCTCTGTGATGATATAGAAAACGAAACGTGTCGCTGTGAAAAGCCATAATTCCTTCCTTAGACTCAATCATAAGTGTTATTCATTCCCAAGTACCTGGGAGACCGACGATCAGTTCGTAAAGAGCGGAGTTTGTAGATTCCGGAATAAGATTAGATCGGTCGTTAATTTCCTATGTAAATTGCGGAGCAAACTGATGACGGGTGCACGTAAATTGCGGAGTAGGGGAAAGATGTTATCAAAATGATGGGGGGGGGCAGTGAAGCAACTAGTCCCTTTCTATTTTTCCTGATTTAGGACTGACAGATTTCATCGGAAACCTTGTGTGGTTAAACTTGCTTTACTATTAAAAGTAAATCCATGGCGCTACAACCCAGGAAGGGCCAATACCGACCAGCCGGCTGCTGACCTCACGTTCACATGCCGAAGCAGAGGTGGACGATCATCCAGCCAGAACGGAAGTATCGTGTGGTTAGCACGATGATCTTCCCAGCCGTTATAGCTGGTTTTCTTCACTGATTAATCTTGCACAGGATAGGGATCGCTGGCGGGCTTATGTGAGGGCGGCAATGAACCTTCGGGTTCCTTAAAAGCCATTTGTAAGTAAGTAAGTAATTATTTAGCTATATTACTGACACGTTAGATTACATTAGCTTAGGTTAGATTAGGTTAACGGAAATTTCGTGGCTTTGATTTCGGTCAATTCGAGTTACGACAGTTGTCCACAAGATGGGTTTATACGGAATGAACCCAAGTAGGACTGAACTGTTCAACTCTTATAAACAGCGAATGAATGAACGTCTCTGCACTCTTCATTTGTGCACACCCACTCCATATATACAGCTATGAGTGAACGTCACTGCGCTCTTCCTTTGTTTACCCCACTCCTTTCCTCTCGTGACTTCATCGTGTACATTAATTCCGGAATTTATAAGTACCTTTCGCTAGTCCATGACGATGAAGATAAGAAACATGTTTTTGTCCGGAATTTGCATACTCTCGTAAAGAGGACTGGTTATTTCCAAAGATTGTAGGCTAATACTAAGTCAGAAACATCAAGGTTAAGACGAAGTAAGGAACCCTATGATCTGTAGCTATTCGGTTGAGGTGTTGAAGTCCTAACTGTTGTCGATGTTTTCCAGCCACTGTTTTCTAAGTTCCTAACGAACAGCATTATTTTGCCATGAGCATACCGTAATCACAACTCAGGCATTACCACAGGAATTAATAATCTTCAAAACACAGATTGCTTGGCTCATAAAGTTACTGTAATTCCCGATTAACTGAAACTGTTCACAAGCCACCCGCTATCAATTCTGACAGACAATTTCAATTTATTCTTCCTTTCGTGCGCAAAACGGAGTAAACTAAAATTTTCAAATGGCGGTATTGTTGCATATTTCTTGTTGTAATTTATTCACTGGTATTTTCTCCAGTGTTGACGTTGCAAAGGGAAGTGTAAAATAAAAAAGAAACGCTGCACAAATCTTTAGAAGCCCTGAATATTTACTAATGATAATAATAATAATAATAATAATAATAATAATAATAATAATAATAATAATAATAATAATAATAATAATAATCCTTGACGCGACAGCCCGTGAAGAGTTCAGGCCGACCAGACGACTCTCGGCCTCAAGTCCACATACCATAACAGAGTTGAATCATCTTCGAACCAGAACGTGTGGTCAGTGCGATGATCCCCCAGCCGCCATAGCTGGTTTTCGTAACCGGATTTCGTTACCTACCGTAGCTTCCAAATTCATCACGATGCCGGGAGGACACCGGTCCCATGCTCTGGACGAAATTTCATGAAAAATTTCCTTCCCCATGAGGACTCGAACCAGCGTTCATTGCGTAACGCGAGTCCAGGCATGATGCCCTACAACTTACCTTGCCCTAAAGCACTACGCTACGGCGCGGCACTATTATCGCAATAATGAACCTTTAAATGTTGTTATTTAACCGTCTAAATGAATTTTCCCGAAGTCGAGGAGCTAAAAGATTGTCTAGCACCCGAATATTCCGTCCGTCCGTCCGTCCATTCCACCATCCAACCATTCTTCTTTTCCCCCAGTACAACCACCCACCCACGCACTCAGAACACTATCTATCCAAGAATCCAACAGTCATCCATCCAGCCTTTCATTTATTAATCCATCCATTCACCTAGGCTAGACAGTCATCCATCCATCCATCTAACCATCCATCTGCCAATCCATTCATTCATTCATTCATTCATTCATTCATTCATTCATTCATTCATTCATTCATTCATTCATTCATTCATTCATTCATTCATCCACCCACCCACCCACTCACCCTCACCTACTTACTCAGTTCTCCATTCACCCAACCATCCATCCACTTGCCAATCCATTCATTCATCCATCCATCCATCCATCCATCCATTTACTCAGTCCTCCATTCCACCATCCAGCCATTCTTCTTTTCCCTATACAACCACCCACCCACCCACTCAGAACGCTACCTATCCACAAATCCAACCGTCATCCATCCATTCACCTAGGCAGTCATTCATTTATCAATCCATCCATCTGCCAATACATTCATTCATCCATCCATCCACCCACTCACCCACCCTTACCCACTCACTCAGTTTTCCATTCACCCATCCATCCATCCATCCACCTGCCAATCCATTTATTCATCCATCCACCCATCCACCACTCACCCATCCATCCACCCACCCACCCACTCACTCAGTTCTCCATTCACCCATCCATCCATCTGCCAATCCATTCATTCATCCACCCACCCATCCATTCACCCACCCATCCATTCACCCACCCACCCACTGTCAGTTCTCCATTCACCCATCCATCCATCCATCCATCCATCCACCTGCCAATCCATTCATTCATCCACACATCCATCCACCACCAACACATCCATCCACCCACCCACCCACTCAGTTCTCCATTCACCCATCCATCCAGCCATCCATCCACCTGCCAATCCATTCATCCATCCACCCACCCACTCACTCAGTTCTCCATTCACCCATCCATCCAGCCATCCATCCACCTGCCAATCCATTCATCCATCCACCCACCCACCCACCCACTCAGTTCTCCATTCACCCATCCATCCAGCCATCCATCCACCTGCCAATCCATTCATCCACCCACCCACCCACTCACTCAGTTCTCCATTCACCCATCCATCCAGCCATCCATCCATCTGCCAATCCATTCATTCATCCACCCACCCATCCATTCACCCACCCACCCACTCTGTCAGTTCTCCATTCACCCATCCATCCATCCATCCATCCACCTGCCAATCCATTCATTCATCCATACATCCATCCACCACCAACACATCCATCCACCCACCCACCCACTCAGTTCTCCATTCACCCATCCATCCAGCCATCCATCCACCTGCCAATCCATTCATCCATCCACCCACCCACTCACTCAGTTCTCCATTCACCCATCCATCCATCCATCCACCTGCCAATCCATTCATCCATCCATCCATCCAACCACCCACTCAGTTCTCCATCCATCCATCCATCCATCCACCCACCCATCCACCTGCCAATCCATTCATTCATCCATCCACCACCCACTCATCCATCCACCCACCCATCCACTCACTCAGTTCTCCATTCACCCATCCATCCATCCATCCACCCACCCACCCACCCACTCACTCGGTTCTCCATTCACCCATCCATCCATCTACCAATTCATTCATTCATTCATTCATTCATTCATTCATTCATTCATTCATTCATTCATTCATTCATTCATTCATTCATCCCTCACCCACTTACTCAGTTCTCCATTTCCCATCCAACCAATTCGTATATACCTCCATAATTACAACTACACAACCATCCACTCAGAACACTACCTATCCCAAAATCCATTCATCCATCATACATCCGTCCATCCATCCAACCACTCACCCACTCATTCACTCGCTTATCCATCCGTCCGTCCACTTATCCACCCACCCATTCATCCCTGAATAGCCTACGTACTACAAAATATATTACATAAAGGTACTACACATGCAGTACAGTGCAGTAGGCCCTAAAACGTAAATATACACCACGTATGTATTATAAATAATTGAAAACGGAAAATCTGCTAGATCGCTAAATCCAGGTGAAGATTTAAATTCAACTTAGTACCTTAATGAACTGTTACAGATTCCTCACTGTGTTATTTAAGACTGGAACATTGGATGATGTTGCAGAGGGAAAAACAATGTAGAACCTCATCTCAACATTACAACGCTATATAGGACTATACACAACGACAACTACAATTTCACATAATGAAGAAACAAAGAAGAAATCTCTATTAAACCATCAGTTAACAAAATGCAAAATATATGTCTACTTAACAGTGACGTCTCCAACCCTTCCCTAACCCATCACGGACCACCCCTCATCTGCCCTCTCCCTCCACCCGCCATTACAAAACCTCAGATTACTTTGTGGTGCCTACAGACTAAATTTAAACTTCTGCTTCTTTCCACAAGCAGACTCAACATATTCTCCGTCTCTTTTTATCCTTCCCTCTACAACCCTTTCCCGTAGAAGAGACAGGGCCGGAGAGAAGGAAGAGGAGGGAGGGAATAGTGGTTTGGGAGAGATGTTCCGTGCCAAATGGGAGAAAAATGTATTACGTAATTACTGAAATTTAATTAGAAGTAATTAAAACCAAAGCTCATGGAGCGGTAGAAGGCTGTTTTGGAAGAGACCAGGAGAGGGTTGGAAGAGAAGTAGTGGCGGAGGGGGTTGGAGGAGGATAGAGAATTTCTGTGTGTTCACTTTTTAGTTCCTCCATACCTCTCTTTCCAAAAACCAACCCCCTTGGTTTCGGTGTGGTTTAGGCGCCAAGTGTATTCTGAGGGGGTATAATATACATGGTGAGGTAATTAATACTAGGGGTACCCTCTTTCCTCTAACCAGGCCTTGGTCCAGCGGGTAATTTGCATGAGCGGTGATTATTTATGTAAATAAAGGCTGGTGAAGAGAGAGACGTTGGAAGGTCGGACCTCTTTCTCTGTGTGTGGACTTTGACTATAAGGGTAGAAGGGCGCGGGGTGGATCCACTTTGCCGCAGCACTATAGCCCCGGTGTTTCTCAGTGGCTTTCCTGCTGGTCTGCTTCACAGGGGGATGAGATAAGGGAAGGGGGTGGTTAAAATTAGTAATTATCTATCTATAGAGGTAATCCTTTATAGTGGTTGGCTCCATACTGGGTTAAAATGGGTTCATACGCGGTAAAGGCAAGAGAACAGAAGGTGGGTGGGGCTAGGTGAACAGGTTATACCTAATGGTATAATGTCGAGGAGGCGAGGCGAGGGGGTGAAAGTAGTGTGATATGGGGCGATACGGTAAGTCCAGTAGGAACCGTGCAGATAAGAGGTATATACTACTGGATTTACAAGCCTGGCCACTGGAGTGATTTCAGCACAAAAACCTTCACCTACATACGCAAAACAAGATAACTGTGTAATTTCATACGACGGATATAAGAAAAATGGAATAAAAAGAAGAAAGAGGGGAACCGAGAGGGAAGAATAGGAAGACAGGGAAAGAAACAAGAAGAATGAGGAAGTGATATGTAGAAGATAAAAGAGAAGCTGGAGGACAAGGCGAAGAAAGGAGAAGCAGTAGCAGGATCGAAATTAAGAGGACAGAAAGAGTGAAGTGAAGAAAAAGTAAACATTGGAGAAGAAGAAGAAGAAGAAGAAGAAGAAGAAGAAGAAGAAGAAGAAGAAGGCGAGAGAGGACAGCAATAAAAAGGAAAGAAAGAATGAAGAGGAGATATGAAATGATCATACCTGGTGAGGAAAGAGAGTCTTTTAGTTTATTATTCTTCTAAATTAAAGACGTTCCTCAGCGTCTGAGAACTACAGTGACAGAGGAACAGGAGGTGTGGAAATAGCTTATGTTATGTTTCAGTTAAAGTGTGCAAGAAGAAAAAAAATACCTTACAATTACAAATGACAAACTTGTTTACACAAAACAAACAATGTGTGTCAAAATTTGATGATTTCATTAGTAATAACAACAAGAAAAACGTTAATAACCACATTATAGTTGGAGATATCAATATTTAAATTCTAGATGACTCTATGGATGACTTAGGGCATAGACATATGAATATTATGTATGAATTTAGTTTTTACCAACTTGAAATATTTATTTAATGTAAATTTGTGCTATCGTAGAAAAAACATTGTATGATACACATTCGTAAAGTTATTTTTTTGGCCCTCGTGTGTTTGTGAAACTCGGCATCGCCGAACAAAAAGAGGTAGAAGTGGATGAAAAAGATAGAGGAAGAAAGGAGGAAAGCGAAGGAAAAGGAGGAAAATAATAAAAGCAGTAGGAGTAGATAAAGTACGAAGAAAAGGAGGGAAGAAAAAATAAAATAAAGAAAAAATAGGAGCACGGTAAAGACGAGGGAGAAGATTGGTAGGTGAAGAATGATGTTTAAGGGATGAAAGAGGAAGAAAAGGATTAGGTATAGACTACAAGAAAAAATGACATGGATCATCATGATCTCATAATGACAGATGTGTAAATCCTACTGCAACGAGTCTTTTACAATACAGACGCTAAATTGATGTGTTGACATTTCGTTACTGAAACTATATGTAAGTCCAGTAAGAGAGTATTAACGGAACAGAAATGTTGAAGATTTCTCCATAACAGTTTCATGGAGCCTACCAGCGATCAATCCTCATATTATCTAAGTGAAAAGAAGAAAGAGCGTACAAATAGTTGGAGAGGATTGAAAACAAGGGAAATTAGAAGAAAATCTAGATGGAGTAGAAAGAAAGAGATGAAGGGAAAGAGCATGGAGAAATACAAATGGAGAAGAGAAGGGGAAGATTGTGAGGAGGAGGAATAGCTCTACCTATAGTTTAAGCAGAAGGAGGGGACTGGGAGAAGAGGAAAGAAAAGAAAAATAGTTGGGTAGAAGTCGAAAAGGAGACGGAAAAGAAAATATGGAACATAAAGAACAGAAGGGAGGGAAATACAAAAATATAGTAGGAAAAGAAAGAGGCTCCCAGCTGGGAAAATACGCATCAGACAGGCTTGCATGGCCGGAATAGAATTCTTCACTATCGATCTGTAACCTTCGGCGTATTTTTTCTCATGTAATATTGATGAATAATAGCATGAACACATATTTTTATTTCACAATGACATGTCAGAGATGTCGGACATTATCTAGTTTCAAAAATAAACTAAAATTGCACTTTTTCAATTCAGATTCCTTTCAATTATAAGCCTTTTTCTCTGAGATAGTTTCATAAAACACACACACACACACATATATATATATATATATATATATATATATATATATATATTTCTTTTCCTTCCTTTCCCCTTTTTTGTTCTCTTCAACACCAGATGAATTTATCACCATACTCTTTTTATTGTGGATTTTATGTAATTTTCGTATTTTTTCTTCTTTTTTATTATTATTTTATTACATTTCACTTGTTGTATTCTTTCTTACGTTTTCCCTATAAACTATTTGTACTAACTGATTTGCTTTTATTATATTCCAATCTTTAGAACTGTATTTTACTTCCTTTTTTCTATTATGATATTATTTTCATGTTCTTTAGTCTCGATTTTATTATACTACTATTATTATTATTATTATTATTATTATTATTATTATTATTATTATTATTAATATGTTAGTATTCTGTTCTTTAACTTTATGTTAAATTTTCACAGCTTGTATACTTTCTGACCTGGTAGATTGTAAGATAAGGCCCTATGGCCTTAACTCGACCAGTGTAAATAAATAAATAATTATTATTACTATTCGTCTGCGTTATACAAGTTATTCTAAAGTGATATCCATCTGCTTTCACACATTCCCAACATTTTAAAATTAAATTTCATTGTTACTCAAACCATTAGAAACATGAAAAAGTAGCCTATACAAAATAACCTCCACACTATAGATGAACTTGAGACAATAAAAGAACAGAAATTGCATTACGGAAATACACAGAACTATTGCATATGAATAATAATTTCATAACGATGTCTGGAATGTATGAACGCAGACGCACACAACTTTGAACAAATCCTATAACAGAGATTAATACTCATTACGAAACAAAAGGGTACTCGTGTACATGCTATTACTTTCTTATTGGCTTTTAAGGAACCCGGAGGTTCATTGCCGTCCTCACATAAGCCCGCCATTCGTCCCTATCCTGATCAAGATTAATTCAGTCTCTATCATCATATCCCACCTCCCTCAGATTCATATTAATATTATCTTCCCATCTACGTCTCCCCAAAGGTCTTTTTTCCTCCGGCCTCTCAACTAACACTCTAGATGCATTTCTGGATTCACCCATACGTGCTACATGCCCTGCCCATCTCAAACGTCTGGATTTAATGTTCCTAATTATGTCAGGTGAAGAATACAATGCGTACAGTTCTGTGTTGTGTAACTTTCTCCATTCTCCTGTAACTTCATCCCTCTTAGCCCCAAATATTTTCCTAAGCACCTTATTCTCAAACACCCTTGACCTATGTGTCTCTCTCAAAGTGAGAGTCCAAGTTTCACAACCATAAAGAACAACCGGTAATATAACTGTTTTATAAATTCTAACTTTCAGATTTTTTGATCGTGTACATGCTATAATTAATAAAAATTACATGACTAAAATTATGCAATCGTCGCCGGTCGTGCAAGCATGTCTGATGCGCGTGTTCCCGGCCGGAAGCCAAGCTTAATAGTTTGTATATAAAAAAGTATTTCGAACAGAAAGAGGATAATGGTGATAAGATCGCTGGAGCAGAAAGTTGAAGGGAAGAGTAGGACAACAAACTAGATAGTTGGAGCAGAAAAAGGAAGAAGTCATAAGATGATGATGTTAAAAAAGAGAAGGAAGATGCAGGAGAATTTAAAATATAGTTGGAAAAGAAAGAGATACTGGTATAAATGAAAAACAACTGGAAAATGGATAAGGGAATGAGTAAGAGAAGGATAGTTCAGATGAGGAAGAAAGAGCGTAAGTAAGGAGTAAGAGAAGGAAAATGAAATGAAGAGAAAAAGGATTAGGGGAAGAGTAGAAGAATGGAAAGGATATGATGAGGAGAGAGGAAAAGACGAGGAGTAAGAGGTAGACACACAAAACAGATTCGACAATGGGTATGACGTGGTGATTCCAGAAGCTTTGTGATTGTACAAAAGGGTCGCAAAGACCTGTGAGCGAGGACTGAAGGATAAAGAGATAGAATAGCACAACCACGAACCTCTAAAATACATCAGAAAGAGTAAGAGAGTCAGTGAACACAGAAAAGGGAATTATACACATACCTTAAGGGTAGAGTCTAACATATATACGCGGTGGCTTAACCCTTTTCAGTATTTCTTGGTAAGGTACTTCACTGTGTGTATGTCGTTATGTTTCGTGGTTAATCAAACACAGAATGCTTGTGTCAACAGCCAATAGGCTTTGCACTCTACTTGTTACTAGCAAGGCTTTCCTGCGTCTCTTCTCTTCGAATTCCCTCCTGCCTCTCCGGCTGCAAGCACTTATCTTATATACACTCTCAAACAAGAAGTATAGCAGTATTCTCGCCTCAGAAACAACTCCCATCTTCCAAAACTCTTAGCTTGGTTAACTAATGCAAATACTTTACTGTTACACCGCGGGAGGAGCTTGTATCTCTTTAACCGCAAAGTCTTACAAGCAGAATCGGTACAAGTCTTTATTTTCACAACACCAAAGCTAACAAACAAAAATCGCAAACAAAAAAAATCTGAATTTATTACACTTTAAATTCAAATAGCGATAAAGAACACGTGACACTATTTTTGTAGCGACGTACTGGACTACTTTTCGTCTGAATACATGTGTGTACAGTAGTGGCAAATAAAACCGGACCGACCCTTATAGCTGATTTCAGATCCTTGTTCACTCCAGAGCACGATAGACTGGTAACTAAGACTTTCGTGGTTCGAATCCTGCCTGGGAAGAAAACTTTTTTTTTTTTGTTCCTTATTCAAATTTATTCCCAATACTTTTCGATTGCTGGTAAAATTCATGTTCTGGAAATAATAAATTAATTAAGTAGCAATCGAAAAGTATTGGGAATAAATTTGAATAAGGAACAAAAAAAAAGTTTCCTTCCTAGGCAGGATTCGAACCACGAAAGTCTTAGGGTGCTATTCATAGACACTTTGCAGCACGCGCTACGAGCGTACTAAGCTAGCCCCGGCTATCCACTGGTTACTAGTACAGAATTCAAATCATATCCTATCGCTAACACTGGTTTATGAATACGAAAAACGCTGATCATCCACCGGAAACCCGCGCTAAAAACGTCTATGAATACGGCCCTTAGTTACTAGTCTATCGTGCTCTGGAGTGAACAGGGCTCTGAAATCAGCTACAAGGGTCGGTCCGGTTTTTTTGCCACTACTAAACGTACGTGTCAATAAGTATACTCTAACAACATTACTGTAATAGAAGTTATAGTCCGGGTCAGCTTACTTCATACCTTAAGAGTGAAACCTAACCATTTTCCCCCCATTACTACATATGCTAGTGGATTAAGGTGATATTCTAGTTTGCAGGTTGAATTTTCTTTTGCCAACTTCGTTTCGAATTTCGATACTGACAAATACTACAAATCGTAGTGATTTTGTAACTGGTATGTTTGCAGCTGAGACAAATATAGACAATATTTTTCAGTACTGAAGTTCCATGAAATTTAAATTGTACTAGATTTCTGAGCCGGTTACTGGAAGCTAGTGAAATTTGAAATAATTAATTAATATCAGTATTAATATTAATACATAATAGTTATTTTATGTGTTGCGTTGTGGTTATAATTCAAGACTATAATCAGGTAAGTTTTCGGAGTTAGTACTAATAATTTCATGTGGTCAAACAAAATACATTTTTAGGTTAGGTCTCGTGAGTCAATTGTTTAGTCAAACCAATGAATTTCGTATTGCCAGACAAAATACATGACATGTAGATACCTTTTCCGTATAGTTTGCCTATAAAAACATGTTACAAATTATTGAATTATTTAGAATAACCTTTCAACATAAAGTACGATAAGTAAATAAGCCATTTAGTACGTACTATCGTATGATATCTATTAACAGTTGGCAACACTGACAAGACGGCAATATTTGCTGTTTAGGAACTGTTCTTATGCGACCTGTCTCAAGGTTAATTGGGCAGACACCTTTCATGCTGATGGTTGGCTTGGTTTATCGAGGTCTGGACCTGGAACGAATCCGTGCACTTTGGCTTTCTTTGGCCCATTGTGCGCCGTATACAGTATATGCGATGGTTCTTCAAGTCCTACAGGAGGCCTGGATGGCATTCGTGAATCCGATTCTAACATTTGGGCCATCCTTTTTCAGCCCATCTAGAGCCAGGTAGGTCCAGTCCTCGGACGAGTAACCTGGTAAGTCGCAGAGCCTGGAACCCCAAGCCTTTTCTACATCAGCATCCATCGATAATCTGCAATATCACCAGGAAACCATCTCAGTCTAATTTTAACTACTGCAGATGATAGATAAAATGATGAGTAGGTGGACAGTGTTGGTAGAATGACAGAGGAAAACGGGAGTACCCCAAGAAAAAGTCTGCAACGACTACAAATTCCATCATGACTTGCCCGGTGATCGAATACGGCTCGTGCTGATAGTACCGGCAATACTGTCAATGTTATTCCCCTCTGGTCGCAGGCTGAATACGTTATTGCAATGAAAAGGAGTGGCAACAACGCATTTGTAAGGGAGAGAGAATTCACTACCCACATCAATTATTCATCTCCAAACCGATAGAGACAATGAGCGAAAATGTTGATATAACCAGAATAATTGTCAGCGAGGTACTTTGAAGCCAAGTGCACTCGAAGATATGAACTTTACCATACTCTATGCAGATCACGAAATAGTCCATGACATCTGAAAGGGTCACTAGAGGGGCAAGTGAAAGAAATATACTAGGAAATAGTAGGCGTTAAATGGGGCGATAGCCACACACTTCTGTATTATAGCTGATATTAATCAGTCTGCAAATATTGTCAATTATCAGTGGATTAATTCACACTTAGGTTAGCGCTTCTTTCAGTCAATGGTTAGCAGCTAACAGTTGCAAGTCAATATATAGACCTAGTAACTTTTAATTTGTTAAGTTTTCAATTTTATTATCAGTTTTTTAATTTTTAGTTGAATTATTAGTTTACAATTTACAGTAATGCTTAATGTCTGTTGCTTTCTTTGAGGGGCGAATTTTTTTACAATGGCAATAGCGAACTTTCTGACATCTGAAACAAATACCACTCGCTTATAAACGTCCGGAATGGGGGATTAGGTCGCAAAGGTCGCATGGATCATTTCGTAATCTGCATTAAGTACAGTGTTCAGGCATATGTGAATCGATGACAACGACCAAACTTGGTTGGTTTCCAATGCCACACACTTGAGTCACATGAAATCCTATGGACCAGTGAAGTACTGAATCAAAATGTTTCCTACTCTTCTTTCTAGAGTCTTTTTTTTTTTTCCAAGAGCTGAGAAAAATAACGAAAGAATGTTGCATTTATTTACGTTCATTAATGAATGAATGGATATTTCAAATTCAGTAAATATATTACTTCGATAGAAGCCGCGCTTTCAGTACCTGTCACTTCACTCGCGACTACTGTATTCAGAGAGAAGTAAAGTAACCACTGTGACCAACAGGGGAACGATTACTTTTACACACGCATTTATAAACTCAACCAGTAGCAATTGTTAGGCTGACTACAAACTTTTCATGGAACATTCTGATATGTTACTCGTTATTTTATCCCCACAATTATCGCTAAAATCATCGTATACTTCAAGCGTTAGCTCCATCAACACGTCCTCACTTCTGTTTGCATTATGTTGAATTATGAACCAGCATTAAAATCCACAATTTCTCCTTAAGTTGTCAGCATGAAGCAAATACACGGTTTGAGGGGCGATGATGTTGGAATGATAAAACGTTTTTTTTTTTGTTTCATTTAAGGTAAGGCGAGTGAATAGGATAGGATGGCGAAGCGGACAGAAAAAAAGCATTTCAGTATTATTCGATCAAGGCCAGTGGAGTTCTGCAGCCTGGAGCGCCTCTTGTACTTCTCCTGCGTTCGTATAGCGTCTTCGCGGTAGTTCACATTACGCCCGCGTCTCTACTCGCCTCGGTCGAGTTATATATTACATTTCATTCAGAGAATGAAGAGAGAGAAAGAGAGGAGAATTGGTTACGAATAGTACTCGTAGCCTGCATCGGTATGATAACTGAAAGTATCAAAGTCACAAGTTTGGAGAAGTGCAAACTCTGTAAGTGATTACAAGATGTCGACAATACCAAGTTTGGAGTAACAATGGACATACAGCAACATTGAATCGCCTCTACAAATTAACTCCTTCAATTCATTTATATGTTTATAAGCCAACAAATACGATGATTTAACATCAATCAACAGTGTACTAATTTGAAATTCGGTTAATCCTGCGTACTGTATGTTTCCCACTTTCTCTTATTCTGAAGTTCCCTTTTCCTCTCTCAGTTCCTCCTAAGGTAGCCACTTGTGCATGACCGACTTCTAATTGATTCTTTGCTCTAATTAATAATTACTGTCATAACAAAGTAAAGCAATCACTACGATAGAATGCGTTGATAAATATCATCATTATTTCCACTATCAATTTTTGGTTTAGTCTTGACTGTCTCTAGGATTTGACATTCTTCTGTTGATCTTTGTTTGCGCCAGATAATCATTATCGTTATAAGAAAGATAAATAACCACTACGATAAAATTCAGTGATAAATATCATCAACATTATCACCATAATATCCATTATCAACTTTAGATAAGTCTTGATTAATCACTAAGGATTTGAAAAGTCTCTGTTCGCCGTCTCTGTTCGGTACTCAGTCGTGTTTCTCTTTGGACCTTAATTGTGTTTAGTACCAATCTCACGGTAGCCTATATCTTGAACGCTGGGTAACGTAGATGGACGTTAGAGAATTAATTAAGAACTGACGTTCGTATAAAGCAATTTACTTATCTAATACAACTGACGTGTTGTAAGTACAGTACGATTATTTAGTCCTGACAGTTGCTGACAATGTACGCCTGGGTCAGGCGAGTCCATAAGTTACGTCAAGGGGTGTTCAGGTTAGTCAGTCACTTGCATTCAGAGCGATCGGATGTCACGCATGCGGTATAGCGTTGTGTTTCCAATACTTGCTGTACTGCATTTATTTACTGATGCCTCGCTCCTGTCTCTACTTCGGAACTCTCCCCACTACTCCTATTACGTCCCCTCTTTCGCGTCGCTGAGCCGTCAGGACTAAATAATCGGTCTGTAGAATGTAGGTATCAGTGTAATGTAATGCATGCTCAGTAGGTACCACCAATTTCCAATCTAACGATCGCTATCGCTCAAGATACAGGGCTTTCTCTGTCAGATTCAATACACTTTGTGCCTTCGTAACTTTTCTTCTGTAATTAGTTCACCAGTAATCTTAAAAAAATCATATTTACTGTTGTACTTAATACTTGTATTGTTAATGAAAGTCCTGTAGTTTACTCCATACAGCAGAATGGTTATTGTCATCACTTCGTAACGACTGCATTTTATCTAGAGATCAAAGTAACAGTACGATACCAATTTTAAGTTTATATAGTACACATGATGTAATATTAATTTAATTTTAGCGTTAAATTTGCTCTCTGTAGATGAATTGACTTTACTCTGCAAAGTACAGTATTTAAAGAATATAAGAGCTTTTAGCTTGCTACTCTAAGGCTTCACATTCACATAACATGTACATGTCTATAAGCTTAAGCCTCATTTTCATCTATATATCATCATCATGGTTTAGACCTACTTGGGTGATTCTACAATTAGGAGACAGTTTCATGTCTCAGCTCCATAAAACTGTTTACTGTGCTGGCAGAGAAATTTCAAACAATTTTCCATCAAGAAGGCCTACACCGTTTCAGTTTTCCCTAAGTTTTTTTTTTTTTTTTTTTTTTTGAAAAATTACTGAAAAATAGAAAGGAATATATATATATATATATATATATATATATATATATATAAATGCAATTTGTCATTAGCATGGATGTCCCTCACATGACCTGTTGATCAAATAAAATATTTTCCCAAATGTCATGTTATTTTTCTCAAGTAAACGTAGGCCTGTGTTTACTTCAATATAGATAAAATAATTTTATTTACAATTCACGTTTTGATTTTCAGATAAGTCAGTTATTAAATACAATAAATAATATTAAGATGTAGATTCATTTTCCGGGCTGCCTACACTGCAAAATATTAAGATGTTCAATTTTATGACTTTTCAATTTAACATTAACATTTGTTAATACATGTTAAATATAAATATATAAACGTTTTCGTCTTTTACGGGATCATCAGATACAACTTTCGTCTACGATAACTAAATTACATAGTGGAATTTTTGTTTTCTCTTATAGTAAACCATCAAAGTGGTGTACTCCTGCTACTACTGCTGCTGCTGCTGCTGCTGCTGCTGCTGTTGCTTCTGCTGCTGCTACTATTACTATTTATATTTTATAATTATAATCTGTAACAGCAGCCTTATTGACAGATATACAGGACAAATGAAACGGAAATTCACGTCCTGCAATATATTTTCTTGAAATATTTGGTAATATAGAAGTATAGACAGATCATGAATTAATCTCTGCAAATAATATTATTCCTAATGTAATTTGATCATCTTCGGAATTTCGCTAAATTTAAGGTCTAAATAAACAAATACTGAATAAAACATTTCATGAAGGGAAATAAGATTCGAGACGCTGAACTGCACGTAGTTCACTACTGCGCGCAGGGAAACGACAAGCCGTCATCTCTCTTCAGTAGAGAATCCTATTGAATCGAGAGCTTCCTATAATACTGCCAACTTCGCCTCCCTCCGCAGATTGTTTCCATAAACTTGTTCTGCCCTCAGGTTCTCCGTAGGAAACACTCTGCCAACGATACAGACACCCCATGTTTACATGTTAATGATGCATTCAATTTGTTCAACGATGCACTCTTCGAATCCAGGTTAAGAGGCTTGTATAGCAAAGCAGCAATGAATTCAGAATAAAGTCTAACAAAGTTTTTGGAACAGACAGTCTACCTTCTTCTTCATCGTCGTCATTATTTCCCGTTTCTTCTAATTCTTTTTCTTCAAGCGAAACCCCGTTTGTATGGAAATTAAGTACCGTACTTCATCTTTTCCTTATATTTTAGATGGGACTTGGAATTTATTATATTGAACTGAGCAGATTTTTCAATATAATCAAATACCAGAAGAATGGAAGTTAGGAATCATATCTATGTTTAAAAAAGGAGATAGACAGAAACCACAAAACTATAGAGGTATAACATTATCGAATACGTGTTTAAACTAACAACCAAAATAATAACTCTGAAATTAACTGAAATTATCATGTTAAGTGAAGAACAACAAGGATATCGCAGAAGTCGTTCCTGTACAGATGCAATTTTTATTATTTGTCAGATTGCAGAATAAGCACTTGAATACAATAAACCGGCATTTGATTGTTTTATAGATCTAAATAAGGCATTTGATAGTGTGTAATTACATATCATTTTAGAAATTTTAGATAAACTGAACGTACCTAATGGATTGATTTTATTAATACAAGACATATACGTAGGAAATAAGGCAAAGATTAAAATAGATGGAACATTTACACAACAAATTACATTAAATAAAGGCATCAGACAAGGAGACACACTCAGTCCACTACTTTGTAATATTTTAATGGATTTTATCATGCAAGAAGTAAGAGACAAGCAGCGATACTTAATGGATACAGGAGAAATAAATTTAGTTGCTTATGCAGATGATATTCTAATTAACAATTCAGAAGATAACTTACAAATTTTATTACACTGTTTTTCGCTGGCTTGTGACAAATATAGAATGAGTATAAATGCATCAAAATCAAAGGTTTTAACAGTAAATAAATATCCGTTAAGATGTAAACTACAATTAAATCAACATATACTAGAGCAGGTTATGAGTTTTAACTATCTAAGAGCAAAGATAACAAGTGATGGATGCTTAAAGGAAGAAGTGAGGGATCAAGTTAATAAGGCAGCAGCTGTTTCAGGATATCTCAATAGTTACATCTGGAAAAATAAATATTTAAGAAGAGAAACGAAAACCAGAATATATAAAACAGTGGTGAGGCCAATCATGACTTATGCTGTGGAAGCTAATCAGACACAACAAAAACAAATCAAATGATCAATGTGACAGAAATGAAAGTTTTAAGAAATATAACAGGTAAAACCAAATTGGAGAGAGTACGAAATACAGAAATTAGAGATATCTGCAATATTCAGCCTATTGAGGAGTGGACTGCTAGAAGAAGGGATGAATGGAGTAAGCATTTTGAACCATGCCATTGAGTCGACTAGTAAGAAAAGTAAGAGATGTTGTGCCAAGAGGGAGAAGAAGCCCTGGAAGACCTAAAAAGAGATGGAGCGATTCCCTATCTGATGAAACAGGCTGATAAGCCTAGAAGAAGAAGAACAACAAGAACAAGAACAAGAAGAAGAAGAACTGAAAGGTGAGCCTTAACATTCTCCATAATGGAAACCGAACACTATTAACCAAATCCTACTTCAAGTTCTATGGCTTTTGAATTGAATTACCGGAGGGAGGCACTATGGCTCAGCACTGCGACCTGCTACGACCTATTGCGCTAACCCTCAAGCTAGGCGCATTTCCAAACCCACATCGGCTGACTACACTAAGGTTCGCTGCGTACCCAGGTGTAGAGCAGGCAACCCCCCTCGTCCCCAAGCCAGCCCCCTCCAGCCGGCGATCTGGGAATGCTATGGAATGATGACGAAATAGAGAAATGGTGACGGAATGAAGTAAATGTCTAATATGGGGAAAAACGGGAGAACCTCGAGAAAAATCCCAACTGCGACCTTGTCCACCACAAGTGTCATATGAAAAATCCCAGACCTGACCAGGACTCGAACCCGGGCCGCCTGCGAGACAGGTCAGGTGTCTGACCACTCAATCATCGCAGGGGTTCTATGGAGTTTGAAGGTAGTCTATAGTCTCTTTTCAGAATCAGAATCATTGCAGTCTCCTTAGACCTGCAGATAAATCCGTCCGCGAAATAGGAAACCTGGGTGAAAAACCGTGCGAGGTTTTTTTTTTTTTTGTATGGGGGCGGGTATTTTTACCGTGTCTTAAATATAAAGACATCCAACATTTCGGAGCTACATGTCGGCTACAACATCAATGATGGTAAGGACAAGGAAAAGAGCTTTTGTCCAGGATTGGACCTTTTTACATTAGAATAAATCCAGATTCATCCTGAATTTATAACTTGTGTAGGATAAGCCCGCTGTCCAGGAAACACAGGGGTTCATTTCCAAGTACTTCCGTTACTCTGTGACATTTCAACAATTCATCATCATCATCCACTACGAGTCCAATGTAGATTCACTGTCTGTGGTGCACTCACTCAGGATAGTCTCTGGCGAACTAAGTGGTCTACGCCCCTCGGAAGTAGCAACATTTTTAATGAGCCATGCTCAGGGCGAATAACGGCAAATTAAAATCCCAGTTGTTTGAAGAAAAAATCTCCCCATAAGCATAGAGTTTAATTAAATATGATCTTAAACTTTGACAGCGACCAACGTGGTAAGAGATTTTTGGGATTGCTTGGAACGAGTGATGATGTCACATTCTGCCACGCATATCTTACCATTTAGCGGACGCACGCCGATGCTGCCCGCAACACACTCCCGCACTGCTAGAACGGACTTTAAAACACGATACAAATAGGCCTACCAAAAACCTCGCAATACATTGATTACCGTGAAAAGTCCCAAATCAGAGTTCTCTTGCTTGCCGTATATCTATTCTAGTGTGCAACTCTGCTGTTCTTCCACAATAAACATAGCGAAGGATTATTGTCATTCTTCAGAACCTCAACTCTCTCGGACAAATCAAAAGCCTCGAAACTCCGATCTCATAGGAAGGATAGTAATCACTACACCAATGAAGACGACTTTTTTTTTTTACGTTTTCTCAATTTTAATTTGGTTATCAACGTATTCTGAACAGAATGGAACTCTCACTACAGTTTTTCTGGACAAATTCAGAACTCTATTAATTTTTAACCACCCGCACGATTTCATTCCAATCTCCTTGTTACTACTCAGTAATTCATAGCATAGATAAATTATTAGTTGCTCCATATCACCATTAAGCTTACTGAACTCCTCCTTCTTGTTATATAACTGTGATACAACCGCAATATAGTAAAAGTGAATAAGGCATGACGATAAGTATTGATTGAAGTTCATAAGCAGTGGTTGGATGTAATGATAAGACTATGAAAGAAAATCATAGCTATTACAGTAAGGAAAGTTTAATATTTATTTAATAGTGATATATTTTGAAGACCTCCCTCGAATAAGGGTGTAACCAACAAATCTGTAGGCTAATACAGGAGAAAAGAAAAGAAATTCAGAGGCATATTTATTTAGGCCTATATTTACTAACAGAACCATTTGAATAATCCAGGATACAAATTTATTGAGCTATTGGATGCATTTATTTATTGTTATAAATGAATGTTTCAAAATTACTTTTTCCACCGAAGTCACGTATTTCATTAATTTGATGTTACACCCTTTTTCGAGGGAGGTCTTCATTTATATTTAATTACATCAAAGTTGCTGTAATAATTAGTGCCCTTTTTCACTATATTTTCAAAATCTGGAATTACTACAGACATGGCCAATTTTAATTTCTAAAAAGAAAGAGATAGATTTTTAGGTGTTGTGAGTCTGCAAGTCTGAACCTCCACCTGCAGAGCCAGTTCTCTCTTTCGGAAATGTACAATGGATGAATTTGCGAAGAATGAATATTCATTTCGAATTTTAATCGTTAAACGCTATTATTTTAAATTATAATTTCAAGTTTTACAACAGATTTAAACAAAACCTTTTTAGCTAATTTCACAAATGTTATCAAGTGACTGCAAGCGTGGAAAGTCATGGAACTCTATCTACAAAATTTTTCTGTGCCTGAGAGCTAAAGTCACGAAGGTCACAAAATAATAATTTTACAAAGAAAGTGGAAAAAAAAAAAACTTTGTTGTTGTTATTTTTATATTTCATTGTTGTACTCCAACCAATCAATAATAATAACAGCGTCAATAAAACGTAGGTAACTTGTCCACTGTATTCTTTCCCTTTGAAACATTATTATACGAGGTAAACAGCAGTAGACCTAAGTGGACTTGCTTTAATACGGCTTTAAAGTGACAGAACTTGCTTCATTACGTACATAACTCTTTATTTCATAATAAAGTACCATTTTGGATTTTATGCATCACATTAAGATCACATCAAATCTATTATAGGTCTAATCTCATTTTCGAGGTAGAGAGAGAGAAAAAAACATGCTTTCATGTACAGATTTCACTTCCTAACATCTGTTAACTGTACAAAAGATCTACCCATATCCCGCATATACCTACTCCGATGTGATTTAATTATTCTGTAGAGGAATTAATCAAATCCCCGTTCTTCCTAAAACGCATTTTTCAGAAACCCTTCAGCATTTTACGACATAACAGTTTCAATGTTAAGCCGTCGGTTCGCCAGCGATATTTACTGCGTTTCATTGCTGACTCATGTCTCAACATGTATCAGAAAGTGTTACGTCATCTCTTGCTCAAGACATCCTCAAGGGACACATAGTGCCGATGTCTGGTCTAGATCTTGAAGAATTCGCTCTGAAGTGGAGCTTGATGTTATGCCGTTTCTATACAGGGAGTTTAAAACGGGTCTAATATTTTGAGGGGCGGTAATACGCATCACAACAAGAAAAAAAAAAGTCCCACACACACATGAGTCCTAAAATTAATATTTTTACGAAAAACGCACTTTAAAATTCGTGTGTTGGTGACAGGTTAATAGGGTCACAAATTCTACCTCGTAGATTAAATTGTTCTCAGTATCGGCGTTTCTTAGCAAACCAATTGCCCTTCTTGAAGGAAGTGCCATACCATCAAAGACTACAAAATAAATATGGTTCTTGCATGACGGAGCACCAGCTGATTTCCATAACTGAGTGAGACAACATCTAACATGGGTATTTAATCTTCGATGGATTGGCAGGGGAAATCCCGTGCCATGACCAGATCTTATTCTCTTGGACTTTTGCTATGGAGACACTTAAGGCCTTAGTGTATGCAACACACACTGAAAACGTGCAAAAGGTACAGGAGCTCGTCTTCAATGCCTGTTAGCACATCAGGCACCAACCAGGGGTGTTTGAAAGGTTGCGTGGTTTCCTAAGAAGTCGAACAGAAGGTTGTGTTATGATGAATGAAAGTCACATCGAGCATCTGCTATGAACAATTAAGTTTTAATATCTCGGAAAATATTAATTTCAAGACACATGTTTATTAAACTTTTTTACTTGTTTTGACGAGTTCTGCCACATCTTCAAATATTAGGCCCTTTTAACACTCTGTATAAACCTATTGCAAATTGACTTCAAACTCTTACTATTAACAGACATGGTCCATGATGAAAAGACTCAATTTTATTATTTACATATACCGCATACGTATTATTGAGACGGAACGGACCAGTGGCCCAAGCCGTGAAGTTTGTAATGTGATGATGATGATGATGATGATGATGATGATGATGATGATGATGATGATGATGATGATGATAAACTTCGAGGTGAGAAGAAATTAAGAATCTTTATAAGTTACTTACGGCATAACTATAATTATTTTAAATTTATTTGAAATTCAGAATCTAAATTGAAAATAAATGCAACTGACCATACTATAATAGTCTATATTATTTTGTTAAGGAGATTTCGTGAGGTTTCCTGTGACGTGGCATTGTGGTAATTGTATATAGGCCTACTTGTTTCTTAGAAATGACACATGATGGAGTAATTTCCCTCTTATTTCTGCAATAAGAAATATAGGATTGTTTCCGATCTCTGATAACGAATTTGAATGACACCCTGTGCGTCAGGAGTCACACGATAGCTGAACTGTGGCGCGAGGTGACAGACCAGTAGTGAGTGATCTCATAGTCAGAGTGCACGGCGACTCACAGCAGAAATTACAAAGAAAATCGAGCCTTTTTGGGAGGGGTACATAACTCTTTCCGATGCCAAGTACAGTTAAAGTGAAAATAAAAGAAGCCTGCAATAAACGAGGTTTCGTTATTTCCAAGAAAAGCATCTTCTGTGTACTTAATAAGACTGGTACAGCTCGAATGGAATTGATTTGTAACATCTCATGGGGTGCGGCGATTTGTGACGGAGGGTGGATTTGCTTGCTTTTTCCTCTCTGGAATTAATCCCATCCGAGCTTTGCCAGTCTTATTAGGTACACACAAGATGCCTTTCTTGGGAATAACGAAACCACGTGTTTTGCAGGCTCCTATGATTTTCACGTAACTGTACTTGGCATAGGAAAGAGTTATTACGTACCCCTCCCAAAAAGGCTCGATTTCTTGGGCATTGCTACTGCGATACACCATGCACTCTGATTATGAAATCACTCACTACTGGTCTGTCACCTCCCGCCGCAATTAGCTGTCGGTGTGATTCCTGACGCACATGATGTTATTCAAATTCGTTATCGGAGATCGAAAACAACCCTGTAGTGCAATTACAGTACGAGAAGTGAAAGTATCAAGGAAACATTTTTCTCCAACACAGTCTCCGTAAATAACATATTATTCCATGTGATCTGTGAGAGATTCAAATCTGAGATTCTGGCGTGAAAAGTCAACATCACCACCGTTCGGCTAACATTATGATCTAACTATTCTAAGCTTCTGAAATTTCATTTAGCATCACAACAAAATCCCTGAGATTTAAATCACTTCTTGGCTGACGGACAAAAGTGTAACATTAATGGTACGAACCCCGAAGAAGGAGAGAGCTGAAACATAGCACACTTCAGTGATTATAGGCGCATAAATTTCAAATGCAGTGCAGAGGTATATAAAGAAATGAAAGCTACGTTCTCGAGAAAGTGAAAACAATAAAGACGAAGAATGAGAAAATAAGAACAAAACAACATGTAAAACTTAAGGAGCGATATAAAATGAAACAATAAGCAGAGGAAGAAGGGAGAGGGGGAGAGACAGACCCCAGACTTGGGAGGAATATATGAGTAGTTTTGTATATTTACAGGTTCCTCTACACAAGCAATTGGGGCTCATTCTAAATGAATTCTTTCTATGCAAATTATTACGTCGGGGAGAGAAGGAGAGAAGAACTTAAGTTTTAAAAATATGCAGATTTTTCACTCACTGCTGTTTTGCCACTATTTTTCTCTCTTCCCGTCTCTTTCTTTTCGAAACCAAGACGAAGTTGGAAGCTCTTCTCACACTTTTCTTTGCAGACTTTTCAACGCTACAGTGCTCTTCTTTTCCTTTTGGAATTCAAAGCATTTCCCTTGCACTGTTTCTCACGTCATTGATCTGCCAAGCACGCCACTGCAACTAGGACAAAATATGATGATATATCTAAATATCTGCAAGAACATAGCACACTTGGAACCTGCGTTTAGCGGTTACTGCTCATATTGAATACATTTGCTGTCGTTAACTCGCAGGTTCACATTTAGCCAAATGGTTTTCTTACAGGAGACGTGCTAGAAAGAAACAACTTTCCACGAGATACGTACTTCGATTATCCATAAAAATTATTTCACTGTCTTTCCAGAATCAAAAATAAGTACCATCATCGTCTCAGAAAACTAAAGGAAACAGCTTTATTTTACTACTTTTTCACGACAATTTGCCTATATTACAGCAACTACAAGCAGTCCCTATAATCTGTAAATGTTTCAAGTGTTACTCCGGTAAGTCCAGTAACCACAGTCAGTCAGTCATCAGTCAGTCAGGCATCAGTCAGTCAGGCGTCAGTCAGTCAGTCAGTCAGCCAGTCATCAGTCAGTCAGTCTTCAGTCAGTCAGTCATCAGTTAGTCTGCCAGTCATCAGTCAGTCAGTCATCAGTCAGTCAGTCATCAGTCAGTCAGTCATCAGTCAGTCAGCCAGTCATCAGTCAGTCAGTCAGTCAGTCATCAGTCAGTAATCAGTCAGCCAGTCATCAGTCAGTCAGTCATCAGTCAGTCAGTTATCAGTCAGTCAGTCAGTCAGTCAGCCCTTTGAAGTAGGTAACAACAATGACGATACTGACAATACTGATGTAATGATGGTAATGACAGTGGTAAATGTGTTGGTGATGGTGGTAATGGAAGTGATGGTTATGATGATGGTGATGGTAGCGGTGATAATGATAGTTGTTTTGGTGAGTGCTGTACTGATGATGATATTAGTCATGGTGGAGGCTGGCCTTCTATGCCCAAGGTTGCGGGATCGATCCCGGGCCAGGTCGATGGCATTTAAGCACAGGCTCATGTCAGTAGATTTACTGGCATGTAAAAGAACTCCTGCGGGACAAAATTCCGGCACATCCGGCGACGCTGATATAACCTCTGCAGTTGCGAGCGTCGTTAAATAAAACATAACATGCATGGTGGAGATAATAATGGTGGTAGTGATGATGATCATGGTGATAGTAATAGTGGTGGTGGTTTTGATGATGATGGTGATGGTGACTTCGGTGGTGGTCGTGATAGTGATGACAAAGGTGGTAATGGTGATGGTGGTGGTTGCGATTGTTGGTGGTCGTAATAGTGGAGGTATGACTGGTTGATAATTTGGCGAGGATGATAGTATCAATGATGAAATGGTGATTATAATAGTAATGGTGGTCATAGTGACGGTGATAAAATAAGGCACGTCACCTCACCAGCGACAGATTGCTTTCTACATTGAGATATAGGCCTATTTCTGAAATAAAACACATCAACTATATTCCGTAACTTGCCTAAAAGTAATCTTACTATTTGTTTCAGCGTTTTGTTAATGTAATCTGGTTGCTAATGGAGGTTGAGTATTATTCCCTTTGATGCTAGTGGACATAGAGAAATGTTAATAGTGAAGCACCACAATATCCAAGAAGTAAGAACAGTGATGGATACGGTGAGATTCAAACAGCTTGAAGGTTACCTACTGCAAAATATGACGTCGAACAGACCAAGAATGAAAATCTATATTTATAATACGCAAAGTTTTATATGAAAGTTGGGAAGAAACGTAAAGATATTCTGTGAAAATTACACGGAAACCAATACTGGAAACGGATAAAATGAAGAATGTAGGAGCCATATGGATAAAATGGACATCGCCCAGACATAACACGTGTCCTGGAATACTTGATGAAATACGACCTAACAGAGAGCGAAAGACTTCTTCATAATATTCACAGCACTTCAAAACCAAATGTTTGACAAGAAATTTTAATATTTAAGACTTCCAGGAAATATCTTTCGTGGTCTTGTGGATATCGTGCTTCCTCCTGAACTCATATGCCTCACCGTCAGCCTAGAGAAATGTTTATTTCGGGAGGAATGAATTCCAAATTACGATATTCTCTAGAACAGTAATAAAACTGGTGATCCTAAAAGGGTTTCAAGGTTTCAATTAATTAATTTCGTATAACAGTTCAATCATTCATTCTTGGTTTTCTGTCCAAGGGCAGATCTTTCAATGCAAATCTAGTATTCTCAAGTCTTTCCTATTTACAAATTCATATGCGGATATTTCATCATCCCATTAAATTTATAGGATGACTCTAATATTAATCTTTGACGTCTAAAAGTAGAAACGATGTGGGAATTTCCTAAGTGCTACCTCGATATCACAGGTGCTCTGGGTAAAATGACGAACTCCAAAATATCTCTGAAGATCTAATGTAATTAGTTAATAATTATGGCAACAAGTAAAAAAAAAAAAAAAGGAACACGCCTTTGCTGAAATGTACAATAATCTAACATAATATCAAATAAGTAATTTCGTCAGTTAAAATTACATTTAATTAAGAAACTTGCGTAAGGCATCAAGTTCAAATAGTAAGTTTTCAGGAAAGAACAAATACATACCTGCGCACCTCAGGACACGATGAAAACTGATACAAAATAATTGAAGATATGATACCAAAACGCGTTAAGTCCAATTTTATGGAAGGACTGGGCTAGATTTTTTATTCATTGGTCTAAGGACTGAGCGAGTTTTCAAATGACAAGCACAATAATACAAACTTTTAGACAAGGATTGGTATTGATTTGGAACGAAACAAGCTTAAAATATAATGATAGGGGTCTCAAAAATAATCATATTACATACAGGGTGATTAGTGAGGATTTACCGTCCCTTACAGAGCTTATTTCCGAAGACATCCTGAGCAAAAAATGTCATATAAACATTTGTCCAAATCTCAGTATTTTCAGAATTGTTACTCTAATTTGAAGTTGTTTGTAAAATACCATTTTTTTAGTTTTAAAGATAAAAAAAATATTACAAAAAAGAATGAACTATCCAGGAGTATCACTTCTTTAATTAGCTAGCATTCTGAAGCTAAAAATGACTTCTGAATTCCATAGTTGCTTCATACAGATTTCTTTTTTCGATTATTAACTACAAAATTACATTTTCTTACGTATTTATTACAACAATTGTTACAAATCATGCCACTCTTATAAATTCTTTAAAACTGTACATTAGGATACATAATTAAACTGTAAAGAATCAAGTTTCTGAAGTCGTATGATTTGTAACAATTTTTGTGATAAGTGCGTAAGAATGATGTAATTTTTAGTTAAAAAATTGAAAAACAAAATCTGTTAAAAGTAATTAACAACACATTTTTAGCTTCAGGGCACTAACCAGATAAAGAAATGACACTTCTGAATAGTTCGTTTTCTATTTGTAATATTTCTTTACCCTTAAAACGAAAGGAAAAAGCTATTTTACTAACACCTTCAAATTAGTGTAACTCTGAAAATATTTAGATTAGGACAAATGTTTATATGACATTTTTTTTGCTCAGAATGTCTTCGGAAATAATCTCCGTAAGTGACGGTAAATCCTCGTGAATCACCCTGTATGTATGAATAATAAAAATGGCCAAATGGACTGAGAAAATTTTGGGATCACACTCTTGAATTGCATATTTAACTTAATTATGCCCTATGGAAGATATACATCCATGCTCCTTTATCTTTTGGGTACGCTATTCTTTAAAGATTATTATTTAATCAGGAGCTATCATTTTACGAAATTCTGCACTAAATTCAAGTTATAACAAGTTTCTGTCGTCGATTTGAAAAAGGGGACACGTCCAAAATAATAAAGTGTTGGAAAATCGAAAAAAAAACCGTAACAGACTTAAAAATTAAAATGTTTATGGATCCTGAATGTATGTATCCATAGTGATCTAATTAGAAAAAAAATATATGAACATTTTAATTTGTTAACTTAATTATAGTTTCTTGCGCTTTTCCAACACTTCGTTATTTTGGACATGTCCCCTGCTCAACAACTCTTTAAGGGTCCTGGCCTTTCGCAGAAAGTTTTGCTATTTCTCTAAGATTTTAGCCTTTGCCATCCAATTACGTTTTCAAACCATCTTAGCAACTTCCAACACACCATCTTCCCATCTATCTCTTCGTCTTCCTCTAGGTCTACTGCCCTCTGGATTAAGTAACAAGGTTTTCTTCGCTAGTCTTATTTCCTCCATCCTTACTACATGTCCAGTCCATTGCACACGATCAATTTTAATAAATGTCACAGTGTCAGGCTCTCTGTACAAACCATATACGGTGAATGGTAACCTCTGCACCAAAATTAAACTGGTAATAGATCATGGGGAAAGATTTGAAATATCTAAATAACTTAGAGAAAATCGTTAAGTTTCTATGAAGCTTTGGCAACATCACGGCTACTACAATAACTCTAACAAGCTCAGCCTGTACTCCTTACCTTCCCCTCCCTACTCTGCTGTACTCAGTCGGTGACTCGCGACAGAGCGCTGCGTTGCAAGATTTATTTAAACTATTTTCGCAATTATTCAATTTAAATTCATGGCTAAACAGTTTAATTTGCAAAATAAGATTCAAGACATTAACTATTCAGATTATTTTACCTATCTACTTGTATAGTAATCAACCATGTCTTTCGGGCCATTACCGCAATAGAGCGCTGCAAACATAGGGCAAATACCTATTTTTTCCTGCTTAACAGTACTTCATCGAAGGAAAAGTGTAATACAAATTTTGTTATATTTAATATGTAGAATCACCTTTTAAATTTTGGTACATCGATCTCCTTCCACTCTGTATAATTCATTATTATACATAGCTGTCCATTCATCATTAACTTTAACTGGTCCATAAATGGTCTTTAAAATTTTCCTTTCGAAAACACTAAGTCTTCTTACTGCGGATTATAGGCTACCATAAACTGTTAGTTGAAGACGATAGCGCCCGCTCATTTACAAACTACACTTCACTCCCATGCGCCACCTCCCACTTCTCCTTTTCTCTTCCGAATAAGACATATTATGATCTATTCCTTCACGGTTACTAAAATTAGGTGTAACTCCCCCGTCCTCCAACCAGCACGTCACACTAATAAGTTTGTAGATTTAGTTTTCCTTTTTCTTAAGAGTACGGCATTTGGTATAGTTCGTCGATATCTTACTGTAGATGTCCAATTGTAACTCGTACAAGGTAAACCCTGGCGTAAGCAACCCGCAGCGCATATTCTTTAAGATCGTTTTTCCTATTTTGTATGGAAAATTATTGACCTTAGCAAAGCATGCTTGACGTGCAACATCTCCCAGTTCAATAGGCGTTTGGACACCCATGCTCTATGTGCTGAAAATCTGCGGTACAAGACTGCCTATACTCCCGTTCCTAAAGAAACAACGTTAAATAACTTTTTGTGTCCTTCGCGCGGTTCACGCAATAACATTTCTTCTTACAAACCCAAAAGACCTCAGTTCAATTCTCGACAGGAATGTGGAGATTTACCTTCCTCACTCAGAGACTGGTTAGTATCTC
The DNA here is from genome assembly GCF_040183065.1 of Periplaneta americana. Taxonomy (NCBI): domain Eukaryota; kingdom Metazoa; phylum Arthropoda; class Insecta; order Blattodea; family Blattidae; genus Periplaneta; species Periplaneta americana. The sequence continues at coordinate 131,739,339 of NC_091118.1, read as the reverse complement.
TTTTCTTGTATTTATCGCATGTTATTTTGAACTGAACCTATGACAGGAAAGTTCGCTATTTATTTATGTAAAATTGCAGTTCATAATCCTGAAAGGACCATCCCACGGCCCAGTCCTTAAAGACAGATGATGGAGAAAAATGCATTGTCTTCGGTCGAGTGTGAACCCGCGAACTTTCAGTGTGATAGCAATTATAGTAATCGCTGAAGACGAATGAAGACAGAAATTGATTTGGAAAATTCTTGCACGGTGAAGCTCAAGCGGTAGAAGCCGTTTGCGGGTCTTTCGTCCACTACCTTTTGTCTACAATTTGTTTCGTCCATTATCTTTCATCCACTCACTTTCGTCCACGTTCTCTTGTCCACAACCGATTGATCCATACAATTTACGTCCATCCATACATTTTGTCCACACCTTTTATGTCCATAACTTTTCGTCCATCTTAAAATACATACATATTTGTGTTTCCCATATACAATTACAACACCGGAGACATAGTTATGGAATGTGTACGAAGCAGTCTTGACTGAGGAACAGAGATGAAAAAGTAATGGAACGGAGAAAAATTCTCTCCGGCGCCGAGATTTGAACCCGGGTTTTCAGCTCTACGTGCTGATACTTTATCCACTAAGCCACACCGGATACCACCCCGGCGTCGGACAGAATCGTCTCAATTTAAGTTCCAACTCTTGGGTTCCCCGAAAGACGTTGTAGTTATATATCTAGACACACAACTGGCGCTGGTGTCGTGTACAAATTTGAAACCTCTCGCGCAGGTTCGCGCGACGCCATGTTTGGGGAGCACGAATGATTGTTTCTATAAAGCATTCGGAGTTTATAAAATACTATTGAGTATATAGGCGTTTTATTAGTGGATTTCCTCCTTCACTGTAATATAACTAAACTTATTTAAGTATTTTCTAACGTCTAATATAAAATAACAGAAGTAAATCTTAATATTGTAACTAAGCATTGTTTTAAATATAAACACCTTATATTGCTCATAAATAGAGTTTATTTCTATTCCCTATGACCGAATACATGGAATATTTTTACTTATGTTATTTTATATACGTTAGAAAATACGTAAATAATTTATTTAAATTATATTACAAAGAGAGGGATGTCCGTTAAAATATTTATATACCCAATGGTAATTTCCAGTCATCATTTTCAATAACACAATATTGTCAAAATGTGATTGTATTCATTGCTGGCTTAGTTGTTAAATCGTTAAGAAAATATGGTGTAATAAATCTAAAGACTCAATTTATGGTACGTAGTCTACCAGCAGTAAACAAAATCTCTTTTATTTTTTTAACAAAAGAATAATGGGAGTCTTGTCATACTATCATCTGAGATTATTGAAATATGCCGCTTAAGTGAAAGAGCGATTATACAGATGTTGACAGTTCAATGGCATATTACCACCCACCCTTACATCGTGTGAAAACAATGTGCTCTAGAAGTATAACACTTGTACAATCTTCCTACACTTATAGGAACATATTTTAGAAAATCGATTCCAGATTCCTCCCGAGAATCATATTTTAAACTTATTAAACTGATCATAAAAGTACAGTACATAAAGATACTGACGTAGCTCAGCGGGCTAAGGACTGTCGGTCCGGAGTCGCGCTCGGTCGCGGGTTCGATTCCCGCTGATTTCCTGGTTGGGTTTTTTCTTATATCCCCAACCGTAAGGTGAATGTCAGGTAATCTATGGCGGATCATTGGCCTCGTCTCGCCAAATATCATCTCGCTATCATCAATACCATTGATGCAAAATGATCTAGTAGTTGATACAGCGTCATTAAATAACCAAACAAAAGAAAGTACTACATAAAGAGCAGATGTTAGCACACAGCTTAAGGTTACCAGTACAACACGACTTTACATAAAAATGTTGTAAGACAATATTTAACGGAGTCAATAATAATAATAATAATAATAATAATAATAATAATAATAATAATAATAATAATAATAATAATAATAATAATAATAATAATAATGAATCAATAGGCAAGATGTTCTGTACACTAGGCCTGAGTTCTATTATATGACTAATTGACTAATTCATGCATGTGACGTATATTTCATACTACAGCTGTGATAATAAGCTATTGCACGGTAGGCCTACTTATATTTCTAACTAAAACATTAGGTACTTGTTTTTATTTTACAGGTGTAGGCCTATATTATGTGATATGGAAGCGAATAAATAATAATTGTTCATTTCTCGTCCATATCAAAGCAAACGTGTTTACAATATAGGCCTAATGTAACGTCTTACACAGGCAGTGTTTTGTTAATAATAGTTAATACTAATAATTTTCTTTTCATCTGAACTATTACTACAATATGCATTTGTATTTCTGTTCGCTCTATATGTTGTCAAATAACTATACAACATCTCTAGTTACGGTATCAAATTGTTACAGTTTTCTTTCGTTTCATGTCAAACTAACGGTAACTAAGCTTGATTATTTCTTTAACGTGGCCGCTTTAAATGTTAATAAGATTTTTTCATTTATCCATTCAGATTGATTTATAAGAGACACCAAACATATATATTAAACATTCAGCATTGTATAGTGCAGCCGTCTGCTAGCCGGTGCTTCTCCCAAAGCATGGCGGCGGACGCAAGCTTCAATTTGTCCCTACTCTAAACTTCTGCGCAGCCTCGGCTGTAGGGGCTCGGGTTCCCCCTAGTGGCCGCCCTCTGCACTACGTCATAGATGTCTATGAACGTAGGACCGAAGTCCAAACATGTGCTGAGGTGCACTCGTTATGAGTGACTATGATGACGCAGAATATCTGCAAGGAAATATCATATGTACTTCGGTACATTAAAATAATATATATGAGGAACAGAGGCTTAAAAATGCCGTCGAAGATTGGCATAGTAAATTAAAAAAACTCATGGTTGTTCATCATCCCTGGAAGTCTTGCTGGATGAACAGGAATCAAATGAGCAGGTGATTACTCAACTGTTGGGAGGACACACACAAGTCATGCACCATTATGTCAAACATATGTCAAAAATCATGAATGCATCAGGGAAATGGTTATATAGTATGAAGACTACAAGAACGATGGCCGGCTGGAAACATATCTGTGAAGAATTTCAAACAGTTTAAAAATTAACCCTGCTGAAGTTCTTCAGGAAGAAGAAAATGATGATCAATCATGTTTACAATGCAAACAGTATGTACAGTAGTGGCAAAAAAAAAACCGGACCGACACTTGTAACTGATACAAAAGAATCCTGTGCTGTGTATTGTGTCAAACTGTGGTAATTTCAATATGGATAGTGAAGCCAGAGGTATGTATTGCTATTTAATGTAAAAATACGCAGTTATCTTTGCAGAATAGAAGTAGAAATGTGATATTGATGCCAGATGAAAATAAAATTCTCAAAGTTTCTTCATCTGTAAGTTTGAGACACTGAATGAAACAAAAGACGGTAAGCATGGAACAAATGCAATAAATTTCATTGTTACAATTAATTATACAAGATGGATGTGTTTTGTGACTAGCAAAATTTCAATCTGTGACTCTGAAATCAGCTACAAGGGTCGGTCCGGTTTTTTTTTTTTTTTTTTTTTTTTTCACTACTGTACATTCTACAACATATTTAAATTTAAATAAATTACTTTTTCACCAAATGAATTATGTTTCATGTCATCTATATTTTTTGCCATAGTGGATGAAATGGTCAGTGAACGAAAATATAATGGACGAAGCATGAAAATGGACTAAATGGTCAGTGGACAAAACTTAAAGGACGTATCATGAAATGGACAAATGTGTCAGTGGACAAAAAAAAAAGTGGACGAAATGTACTGGACCAAAAGCCCTATAACGGTAGAAGCTATTTAATATATTTTTTTTATAAAACATATACTAATTGTTCATTCTGAGTTCTTTGAATAGTATATTATAATAATGGCTGGTACCCACTATGTGAGGTATAAAAACTTTCAATGGCGGTAGGGTCGGAAGGAGGACGGAGGAGGGGGGTAAATAAACTAGAATGAGAGGAGTACATTTTAAGGGAAAAGGAGGGAATGAGAGATGCAGAAGCAAAAGGAGGGGGGGTTTGAGTTTTTGCAATAAAGAACAGGAAAAGGAGAACAATATCACGGCAGCAGAATAAGAACGAAAAAAAATGCTATCACTTCAGAATCGTAGAATTTTTATAGAGAAATTACCTCGGATTCATTTTTCCCGTACTAAAGAAGGTGGAATGAGGGGGAGGTGAGGGTGGCAAAGGAGGTTGAGGGGTAGAGGAATTGATGGTGGTAGTGGGAGGGGGAAGGCCTTATAAGAGGAGAGGGGAACCGTCTATAATAAAAAAGAGAGAGAAAGGAAATTTGTGTTTGGAGGCTATGAATTCTCTTAACTGTTTGGGAGCTTAAAATGATATGCATGAGTAAAAAGTTTAGGTTCCTGCGTCTGTATTTCCAGTCCGCTGTTATGTACATATATATGTATTATTATTTTTTTCCTCCGTGCCTTACTCCTTCGTTTCTGGGTTTATAGTAGTCTATAAGACCAATAACAATTCCGACATGGGAAGGTCTCAGTTTCTCCGGGCAATAAGTCATAACTCCACGTAACTGGCTGTACTAAACAAAGCAGGAATCTTGTTTGGAATTAAGAGTCTTACAGCCTCACTGCTTTTAAATAACTCCTTCAATCTCTCCTCTCTTAGACTGTAACCCTACTTTTAAGATTAGAATCTACTTCTTAGAATACTAATGTTTCAATGCCAAGTGCCATAATTTTACGTTTATTTTCTTTTTTCCCCAAGCGTGCACAGTAAAACTCGGGCTTGAAATTGAACTGTATGCACAAGGAAATTTGCAATGTCATATTCGAAAATTCTACAGAAATTTTCTTACTGAAAGTCACAAAGTAACAGCTTTCTTTGGCTCGAATACGCGAAGTAGAAAGAAAGAAATTTCAATGAATGCAATAAGTTCTTATAAAACAAAGTAGACCCACATACTCGTAAGAGGACCATATTCCGGAAATAGTTTCATATTTACATGTAACTTTCTGACGTATTTGGCCTAAATATAATTTTAGGTACTTACTTTCTAGCGCTTCTTGGTATTATATGAATTGTGCGTGCGTGCGTGCGTCCGGAGAGAGTGGACGAAATTCGTTTTGAATTTAGATCATCAGAAGATAGGTGTGAGATGAGAGGAATGCATACGGGTGGATTTTGAGCTCGACACAACAGAGACTGCTTGTAGTTTCATAACGTCATCTAGAGTTCGGAGACGACAAAGCGCGGCTCATTATTTTATTTAGTACTTATTTATTTAACCTGGTAGAGATAAGGCCGTCAGGCCTTTTTTGTCCCTCTACCAGGGGATTACATCTACAATATGAAGAATAAAATCACAATTAACATTAAATTTACAATTGCAATTACAATAAAAATCAAAGTACTAAAAGATTACCTGATTAATGAAAGCTAGACAATTTATTATAGATGTTAAGAACAAAGAATATATGTAAGTTATATATTTTTTTTGTATTTAATTACTTACAAATTAAACCTAGAATAACAAAATTGTATAGTGATGAACAGGGAAAGGATTTATATGTAAATACATATTTACTTATAAAGCTAATATAATTTATATTTTGCATTATCTTTATGTTTCACAATGTGTAGGGTTGAAAAATCCTACTTTTATTTTCCATATTTTTCCATATTTTAGAGTTTAGTACATATTTTCGTTAATTTCCATATATTTTCCATATTTCATATAAAACAGTCCATATTATATTAGGTTTAACAATAAAACAAAACAAAATTCCATTAACTTTTAAAAATACATTTCAACAATAGAGATTTAAACACATGTTCAGTAATCCCTTTAACATCAGAGTTATTTGAAAATTAGCAGTCCTATCAACAATGGGAAAGTAAGTTACAAAACTGTATTAATTTAATTTAAAATTTTTAACAGACTTCAGTTGTGCAGCTCAACAGTTAAATGCCAGTCAGAGTACACATAGGTTCAGTTTTGTAAATCATACTATAAAGACGGTAAATATGCCAAAAGTACGTCATTCAGTCAATTTAAAATCAAAACTAACAAGTTACATTTCAGAATTTAAAGAAGATGGTTTATCAACTGACAATAAAATATTATTTTGTAATTTGTGTCAGTGTGCAGTATCATCTACACAAAAGTTCCTGGTGCAACAACACATTACAACTAGTAAACATCAGGCCAACAAACAACTAAATTCCAAGCAGAGACAATTGTTTTTAACACAACCAACAACATCGAATGTAAGATCTGAGTTTAACATCGACCTGTGCCGTTCTCTCATCTCTGCTGATATTCCTCTCTACAAACTAAAGAATAAGGTCTTCAGGGAATTCCTTGAAAAATATACTCAACATACAATCCCGGATGAGTCAACACTTAGGAAGACGTATGCTCCATCCATCTACGATGAGACAATACAGAAGATAAGAGATGAAATTAAAGATAGTTCAATTTGGGTTTCCATTGATGAGACTCCCGACAAAGAAGGTAGACTTGTTGGTAATGTAGTTATCGGTTTGTTAAGTGAACAATATTCTGAACGAATTCTTTTACATTGTGATGTTCTAGAAAAGTGCAATAACAAAACTATAGTTAAACTGTTCAACGAAGCTATGGGTATCCTGTGGCCAAAGGGTATTATGTACGATAATGTGTTATTCTTTATTAGCGATGCTGCCCCTTATATGGTCAAAGCTGGACAAGCATTATCTGTTGTATATCCTAAATTGACTCATTTTACTTGTGTGGCGCATGCATTTCATCGTGTGGCAGAAGTGGTCAGAGACAATTTCCCTAAAGTAGATTTGTTGATTTCATCAGTGAAAAAAGTATTTCTCAAAGCTCCCAGTAGAGTTAACGTGTTGAAAGAAATGTACCCTGAAATTCCATTGCCACCAAAGCCAATTTTAACTAGATGGGGTACATGGCTAGAAGCAGTTGAATATTATGCCGAACATATAGACTCTATTAACAATGTTCTCCTTGCATTGGACTCTGAAGATGCAGTCTCAATTGATACTGCGAAAACAGTTACCTGTGACATAAGTGTGAAGAATGACTTAGCTCACATTCAGCATACATTTTCATGCATCATAAAAACGCTCAAAAGTCTCCAAAATAGGCACCTTTCACTATCTGAAAGTTTTGAAATTATAAATAGTACTGTGGAACAACTGAATCGTGGTAGAGGTAAAGTTGCAGATGCAGTAAGAGCTAAGGTGGACACTGTACTTTCAAAAAACCCTGGATATGAAGAACTACAAAAGGTTGTTGCTGTGATGAGTGGTGAATCAACAGTGAAGATTAACTTGGACTTATTCCCAGCAGACATTGTGAAATTGAATTATGTACCAGTTACTTCTTGTGACGTCGAACGCTCTTTTAGTCAGTATAAATCTATCCTCAGAGACAATAGAAGAAGATTCACTTTTCAGCACTTGAAAGAAATGTTTGTAACCTATTGTTATGGTAACAGACAATAAAAATTGTGTTTTGTTGAAACTACATTGGAAGATAAGGTACGTCCATTATATTTTTTGTTTAGTTTGATTAAAATGTACCAATATTTAACGTACATAGTCATTTTTTTATAATTTTAAGTCCATATTTAATTCCATATTTTGGTAAAAATCCATATTTAATTCCATATTTTGGTAAAAATAACTACATATATATTTACATATTTCATATATTTTTAGTCCATATAAATCCGTTCCCTGGTGATGAAATTATCGGATATTGAAATATTTTGCGATAGATTAAGAAAACTATTTACAAGAAATCATTTCTGAACGAGTCTCAATTACTGACCAAGTGCTTAGTAACTTTGCGTTTGAATTCAATTTTATTTCGACAGTCCCTGATGCTAGCACGTAACGAGTTCCAGAGTCTTCGCAGGGCTATTGTGAAAGAGGATGAATATGAGGAGGTGCGATGGGATGGTATTGTTAGTATTGTTTCATAGCGAGAGTGTGTATTCAGATTATGGTGGGAAGAAAGATAAGTGAAGCGAGACGACAGGCACGAAGGAATACAACAGTTCAAGATTTCGAAGAGAAGGAGAAGTGAATTTACATTTTTTTTTCTTATCTTGTTTAAGCCAACCTATTGCTTCCAGGGATGGAGTAATATGATCATATTTGCAAACATTGCTTACAAAACGTACACACAAATTATGAGCGCGTTTAATTTCTTTTTATTGTCGCTGGAAAGGTCAGTCAGTAAAATGTCAGCATAGTCAAAATAGGGAAATACAAGCGTCTGCACAAGGGACTTTTTTAAAGCAATTCTTAAAATTTTTTCACACGTATCGGTATCCGTTTACTCTGAGCATGTGTGACAAACACAGAACTTTACTGTACATCGTTACTCTGGAGGTCAGCCTGAGGTCATACTTTTAATGATCCACCTTCTCCCGCCTCCGTGACGTGAAGACTGCTAGAGTCGCCGTATCGATTCAAAGTATCGGCAGGTCTATTAGCCTAGCTACAATGAGGTGTGACTGTGGAATCATATTCATGTCCGCGACACACTGCAGACTTCCCGAGGACTGACCTGGAGGAGGTGTGCACAGTGTTGTTACAAGTCACTGGAGGAAACTATTAATTTTAGTTCATATGTAAATGTGACGATTAGAAAAAAGCAAAAAGTGAGAGCACTATATGAGAGAATAAAAGAGAATAAGAGAAAATAAGAGAAGGGGAGAAGGATAGAGGTGAAGAGAGAGAAACTATAGAAGTGCATAAGAAAATAAAGACATGGAAATAACAAGGAAGTAAACTTATAAAAAGATGAAGATGAAAATAAAGGTGCTGATAATAAGGAAGAGAAACTAAGGGCAAAGGGAATAATAGGCCTAAAGAAGGAGGATTCTGTAAGGGTGAAGGGAATAAGAAATAAGGTGAAGACAGAGATAAAGGTGATAAGAAACAGATGATAACGATAGTGATAAGGAAGAAGGGGAAGAGAAGAATAGAGGGAATAAAAAAGAAGAATAGGATAAGAAAGGTGAATATGGCGCTGAATATAATAAGATAAGAAAGAAGCAGAGAAAAATAAGGATACTGTATGTAAGAAAGTAGAAGAGGATGATAAGCATGAATAGAGTAAGAAAGAAGAAAAAGAGCAAGATGGACTTGAAGGTAATACTTAAGAAGACTTACTTCTGGCTTCTAAAAAACCCGAAGGTTCATTGAAGACTAGGGAGATAAAATATAAAGGGGATGAGGAAGGAAAGGGAGATAAAGATGAAGAGCAAACAACGAAAAATAGATACATAAAGATGAAACGATAAGGAAAACGAAAGGAGAGTGATAAAGATAGGAGAAGAGATGACGATAATAGAATTTAAAGAAGGAAAGATAGGAAACGGCGCAGGAAAATAATATGAAAGAGAAGAGAATATTATTAAGTTAAACGATAAGATTCTGAAGTTTTATTTATTTAAGATGTGTATTACCTTTGAACTGTAAAACAACTTGAGTGAAATTCGATGGAATTCGATATAAGTTATGATAGCAGCAATGAAAACATATGAATCGAAAAATTGACCTGTACCATAACTAAAACGAAAAGAGAATGTGTGAAAGCAGCTGAAATGGGATGAGAGAACTTAATGAATTTAACTTTTTGCCACGTAATAATATAATAATGAAAGAACAGAAGATATTAAGCATAAATAAAATACTTCGAAATAACGTAATGGTATGAAGACACAGTAATCTAGCTATTCGTACAAAATGCAAGATTCACTAAATGAGCATATAAGATTCAGAAAACAGGCGCTGTAGGATTTATTTAGACGCATCCGGAGACAGGTGCTAGGAGAATACTATTAAATTTGAGGCTGTATGACGTAACTTGAATAGGACGAAGAAAAATGTTGACTAAATACTTTTGCAATATAAACCGAAATTAATCAGAAGCAGAGAATGAAGAAATAGGCTATGTGACGGAAAGGACAACTTTAAAATTCATACTTGAAAATATAAGATTTACCAAGTCCCATCCTTATAGAGATTATAATGAAAGTTTGGATCGAAATAGGGCTATAATCTTACACAGATAATTATATTGAATCACAGAATAATAAACAACTTATATTACCGTCAGTGTACCATAACAGGTATAAAAACATGTATGAATAATTATGTATGTTGCTACGTACCTAATAGAGATGAACAACGATCGAATAAGCAAGACTAACAGCGCCCGCAAAGCCGAAAACCCGCACGACAATGTTGTATACGTCGCGTCGTTGACGTAAAGATTGCTTGTAAATGTTTCGAAACGTCGAGATTGATCACTCCCGAAGTCCGGAACATCAAGCAGCCTTGAATTGCCACAGTTGTTTATACCTGACTGAACTTTTATCTACTTTGGCAACTGTTATATATGTATAAACAATGAAATAGCCTCTCTGAAACATAATCTCTACCTTTCAGTGTATAATAATCCGTTCCCCAGTCTTTATTTAATTACTATGCCCTTATTAAAAGACTAGGAATTTTCTTTTCGTGTGTTTGAGATCAAGAGTGCAATGTCATGTAAAAAGATATTAACGTTATGTTTTATGTTTCTTAGAAATGCAAATTTATTTGAGAATTGTTTTTTTTTCTATTTATATAACCATAGGTAATATCATATAATAGAACCAGAACATTTTTATAACTAAGATACTGTTCTGTTTTGTCTTTTTGTATCAATTAAACATTTATAATGTTATTTATTTCAATGATGTATGTTATTCAAAGTTACGAAATCTTTCCACGCCGACCAAATGCTATTTCGAGAATGATGAGCGAGACTCGAAGCGCACGAGAATGACGAGACGAGACTCGAAAGACAAATGCAACGGACACAGCGAGCGAGAGCGGCAGTTAGTTTTGTTCATCTCTAGTACCTAATACATATTATACAGGATATAGAAAAAATTTATACCGTTCGTCTACGTCTACCTGTCTATTCATTCAGCAGAATTTTGGTATAAGGGTTTGAAATAATATGATTTAGTTATTGCAATAGAAGTTAATATTTCATAAATTAATTTGTACGGTTGATATTAAGTATGAAGAAAAGCTCTTCATTAGTTCACGAAAGAAAGGCTATACACAGAGGTAGAGTTGGAATAATAAAAATAAATCTACAGATAACAATGAGTTTTACATAGTGATGATTATTTCAGGAAGTCTATTTGGTTCTGAACACTGTGGTACGATACAAAAATGGACAAGGAATATTAGCAGAATAAGAGATTTCTAAGGAATGCAGCGTATTACAAGCTTCTAGACATGCATCGCAATGAAGATACTAGACAGGGACTCAGTGTGTTCAATTTAACTGACAAGACAAATAGCGCAGATATGCCGTTTGAAGCATGGAAATAAATTGTAAGATGATTAGATGTCAGAACAAATAGCCTATTAATAGGATTAAAGAGCGAGGTAGGATATCGAATAAGTTGAATGTAGGAGTCTGGAATGCAAGGGGAATTATGAATAAAGAAACAAAACACGACACATTTTTTTTTGCTGACCATAAGGATTTAATAGCGAGTTAAGAGGATGACTTGCAGAGAACCATTTTTAAACTAGCAATGTAACTACACAATACAATTTGAAATATCAATTAGGCTATTATATTGGTCTTTAAAGAAACATATGAGGGCTAAAATCATACAGAAAGATTACATTTTAGACCAAGGAAATTGTTTCAATTATATTTAAGTTTTATCATTTCTTATACACAAAATGAAGATATTCCAGAAAAAAATTCAATATTTCTGTGACACACTTAAAATAACTGTTACAGACACAAGGAAAGAAAATAAAACATATTTGTGCATGGCAATAATAGTCCCTATGTTGTACGGTTCCGAATTTGGAACTCTTACTAAAAAGCATGGATCAAAGATCTGAAACAATGGAGATGAGATTCTATAAAAAAAATCTACAGGTTGCACATTGTCTGATAAAAATGGAATGAGGTTATAAGATCCATCTAGCAATCATCCATCCAGGCGCTACAGCCTCTTCTGGGTATTAGTCTCCTTTAATAGATGTCTCCAGTCTTCCCTATCTTTAGCTCGTCTCGTTCAAGCTTTTATTCCTAGGACCTGTAGTCCTTTATTATTTTTTTTTACGAAATTTTCCCATTTTGGTCTCAGTTTACCTTCAGATTTACTAGTATAAAATATTCCATGCAACACTTTTCGAGGTATTCTCATTCTTATTAGGTGTCCTGTCCATCTCAAATTTATAATTTTAATATAAGCTATGTCTATTACGTATGTTTAGAATATTTTTTTTTAATTTTTAAATTATAGTTCATTTAACGACGCTCGCAACTGCAGAGGTTATATCAGCGTCGCCGGTGTGCCGGAATTTTTGCCCCCCCCAGGAGTTCTTTTACATGCCAATAAATCTACTGACATGAGCCTGCCGCATTTAAACACACTTAAATGCCATCGACCTGGCCCGGGATCGAACCCGTAACCTCGAGCTTATATTTAGATCTTTATACAAACTATATATTTCCTCATGAGGTTATAACATAAGAGCTCAGTATATTTAACTTAGGATAGAAACAACTGGAGACACTACGTAGAGAGGATGACTCAAGATCACATACAAAATGTAATGATAAGTTAAAAACTTCTGGAAAGAGAAATGTACGACAATTTTAAAAATAGGGGCCTACTCTTTTCAGACTGGAACAAGCCATGAAGATTATTACGAACAAATATTATCATATAAGTCCAAATATACAAAAATGTATATTCACTGAGAAACATCTACATAACAACGGAACAACATATTTAAGCTCAAGTTCTGATTCCTAATTACAATTCTTTTGAAATGTGAAATAGGCTGTGAGATCTAAACCTTGAAGTTGATGATAATTATGATTAAGGTTGTAATGGATAAGTTAATGCTGTAATAAGATAAAATAAAATCTGAACTACAATAAGTTAGGAAGTACTTTTAAATTAAGAAAGAGAATTTCGGATCATGTTGAAACGAACAAAGTTCCTAAGTTTTCCGTGAGAGCAATTAACAGCGCTGCCCGTCTCTGATCGAAGTAATATTCTTAATGATTCCGGTATCACGTAGAGGAAAAAAAAAGAAACTTAATTATCTTTGAAAAAGCTTGTGGTCGCAATGTAAAGCAAACAAGATAAATCTACGGATCTGCAGAATCTGGAGGTGCTCTGATAGTCTATGTTGGAGCCGAGGAGTGCCGAGTGTCTGGAGGTGGTAACTGGGAGGGATGGCAGGACCAAACTGCCATTAACTCAAACGTCAAGTCCTTTCAAACCCATCCACACGTTCGTATATACATCGTGGTGGTCTTGTATAAAAAAGACAGAGTGGAAATTACATCGTGTAAAAGGAGAGGAACCGTGGAGGGTAGAAATGGCGGTAAGGAGGATAAGAGGAGGAAGAGGTGGAGGGAGGAAAAAAACTAACATGAACGACCCGTGTCCATCCATGCACATCTTTACTCCTTTCTAATTCTATCTTCATCATCGCTGTCGGAGGTGGAGGTTTCTGATAGCAGCCACGTCCACAAGAATTAGAAAAGAAAACTTAAAACCTGGCTGAACGGGTTTATCTCATGAAGTGCTGCGGTGAAACAACATATCGATGTGTCGCTACAGGGTGACAACTAAATGCTGCTCACACGTTCTCATTATATGAAGTAGGCCTACTATAAAAAAATATAGCGTTGCGGGGAAAAAACGATGCCTTAATAATATTTTTACGAAAATTACATTTTCGGCATGTATTCTGTCTGTTCACATGTACGTCTATTACAGGTCTGTAGCCTTTTTTCCTAAACTACTGGAAGGATTTTAATACTCAATATCTACGAGTGAAGTTATCCGAGAATAAGCAGCTGAAACATAATTTCTACTGCAATAACTGAGACAGATTATTTCAAACCCCTAAGCTAAAATTGAGGCGTTCTCTAGAACTAGAACTTAACTACAAATTCTTTAAATTGAGATACAGAGCATCACACATTTTAGATCTCGTATAACAGCATTGCGCAGGACGACATTCAAATGTTTTTAGAGAGTAATGTGTTAGTTGGAGAGAAATAATATTTTGTCAGGTGGGAGATGTGTTATTAAGGATTCAATACATGCTGGAAAAGTAAATACGACGTAATGTACGTTAAGTTGTTATTCCAGGGGAAATCTCAATTGTACTATATGAATAAACGAACACAAAACGCAGCGCGGCAACTAGGCTCTCAATCGAACCGCTCGCAAACTGTGACTATGCAGAGAGCGTCTTATCGCTGGTACACAGCATAATAATAATTCGACACACCACAAACTATATATATATATATCAATTGCCAAATATTAAAACGTTATCACTAATGCTAATACGGCCCCTGTCATGTTCTGACAATAATTTTGTACCACTCTAACGCCATTTATCTAACGCCAAAAGACAACGCAGTCTGCAAACCTTTCAGGGCTGTCGAAGTTGAGACGTAAACAATTAGGATGTATTTGTCATTAAATTTCACCGAAATGGATTGAGAAGTGAATAGAAAAGAGAGAAGGAAGAAAAAGAAGATGAAATTAAAGTGGGGGAGGAAGTAATGAAATGAAGAAGTGGATAGAAAAAAAAGAGGAGATAAAGAAACAAAACAGTGACAGAAGGAAATGACAGCAAGGAAATGGAAGAAAATACATGAAAGGGAGAAAAATAGGCGAATCAAAACAATAAAGGATGGTCCACAATAAACCGGGAACGGAAACGAGAACGAGAACGGATATATTGTTAAAATAAATGTATTTAAATATGAGCATTCACAATTAACTTTCACATTCCTGTTCCCGGGCTCCGACAAGCTTCTCGTTAATTGTTAATGCTTACATTTAAATGTTTTAACATTATTTTCGTTTTCGTTCTAGTTGTCGTTTCCGTTTTCGTTCTCCTTGTCGTTTCCGTTCCCGGTTTATTGTGAACCAGCCTTAAAAAGAAGAGAAGAAAGAAGTAGAGATAAAGAACAAGACAAATAAGGAAATATGAGGAGGAGGAAGAGAAAAAAAGGTCGTGAAAAGGAAAAAGAAAATAAACAGAAGAAAAAAAAGGGAAGGAGAAAGATGAAGAAGACGGGAGAAAAGATAATAAATACGTAAGTAGAGAGGACTGAAGGCGAAAGAAAAGAGAAGACACAGAAGGAAAAGGATAAGATAGCATGATGCCAGTGATGATTATGGAGAAGGTTGTGCGCTGTATGCCACGACAATGGAAAAATACTTGGCCTCAGAGACAAATGGTTTAATATAATTAGGGACTGAGGGTCAAGAAAGGGACGGGGTAGGTGAAGCCGCCCCTATGCCCAGCGATGAGTAATGGTATGCGGGTTTCATTACGTGCGCTGAGGTGGAGCATTCAGCTGCCGGCCGGTCGGACAATCTCACCTCCGCGAAATTTCAATCTGTCTGTAGTCAGCCCCTTTATGAAATATCCTCCCCTCTTTCCGCCCTTCATTTAGCAATGCTCCATTTCGAACAGCCTATGATACAGGAAGGTTTGCCTTTTCAGTTTCTTATTATATACTACGAGCACGCAGGGTGTAACTAAATGATAATGAACACTTTGGGGAAACATTCCTCACGTGTAAGGAATGAAAATATGTTATATGAATATAGATCCGAAACGTTATATTTTCTCGTTCGTGTTCTTCTTTTACAACTGTTTACACTGCATGAACCACAAGCTGGTTTGTTTTTCTTTGAAATGACATCACAACTAACGTATGAAATGTAAGACAGCGTACCAAAGGAAAAGTTGCGAGTGTCTTAAAATAATGCCCGAAAGATTCACTCCTACCATGAATACACGCATCAACGCACTGTCACATTTATTCCCGGAAGCATTGATGTATCGGAAGATTTCGAATTGTCTTGCAGCATTCCACAATGTTTACGAAGACTCCCGATATCTTGCACTAGGGTTGCACACACAAGTGATTTTAAATAGCCACACAAATAAAATTCTAATGGACTTAGATCAGAGGTGCGTGGAGCCTAAGGAATAAATTGGTCCACCTAGAAACATTGACATTACGTCGAAGTGAAGAGAAGCGAATAGAAGCATTTGAAATGTGGATATGGAGAAGAATGGAACGTGTGAAGTGGACGGATAAATGAAGTAGTTTAAAATGACCTTTATTACATCTAACAGAATTAAACTATTACCTAAAATATCTAAAAAATTTTGTGGTTTAATTATTTTTGTCTTAATGATTATTTAATTTTTTGTTCATTCGCAGTAATAAGTTTTGTAAATTTATGAGAATTTGATTTGGTAATTTTGATTTATTATTGGTAAAATTTGTGCCAGACATAATAAGAAATGAAGCTGTGTAGAAAAGAGTGGGTGAAGAAAGAATAATAGTGAAACTGATCAAGAAGAGGGAAAGGAATTGGTTGGGTCACTGGCAGAGAAGAAACTGTCTACAGAAAGATGCACTGGAAGGAATTGTGAACGGGAGAACAGTTCGGAGCAGAAGAAGATATCAGATGATGGACGACATTAAGATCTCGTATGGATCATATGAGGAGACAAATAGGAAGGTAGAAAATAGGAAAGATTGGAGAAATCTGAGTATGCAGTGAAAGTCCTGCCCTTAGGCAGAATACTGAATGAATGAATGAATGAATGAATGAATGAATGAATGAATGAATGAATGAATGAATGAATGAATGAATGAATGAATGAATGAATGAATGAATGAATGAATGAATATTGCTGGTATATTTATGTACTATTGGCGAAACTGAGTACTATTTTCGCCATCTATTCACAGAAATAATAACTAAAGAAGCCACATTTACACGAATAAATTATCGATCACTATCAATTAGTAGGGGACAGATATCTTTTGAATGCCAGTGGACATTGTGCTTTAATCCATTATTATTATTATTATTATTATTATTATTATTATTATTATTATTATTATTATTATTCACAGCTTACCGGTACTTAATTCCTTTGATTAGACACACTTAAGTCTTACAGAAAGTTGTATTTATTTATATTAATCCATTACCCTAACTACCTGTAGACGTTAGACACAATCATGAGGAATTCACCAAAACCTCTGCCACTTCTCGTTTTACTTTTTGTGTTTGTGTCAGTGTTCCACAATTTGTTAAAACAGGAAACGAAATAAAAACACGTGTCATTTTCATTATATATCTATATTTTATAAACAGAATAGCATATAACTCTATATTTGAAGTTGCTGGCCTGTTAAATTGTTGTAGAATTAAAAAAAATACAATTTTCATTTTTTTTCATTGAAGGGTTGCATGGAATGTAATAGTGTTATCAAAGGGCATAAAACTCCAGTGCTAACAGTATGAAATTCTTTGACTGAGACGTCAGCTTTGAGTGCGAGGAGGGTACTGTACGTTGTTGAACAGCATGATGTGAAGTTGAGAGAGAGCCTAACTCGCCGCCATATGTTTGAACCGTTCTAATTAACTGTGGAGTACAATTTACAGCATCAGGACGAAGCAGGACTCCTGTTATGATTCATACGACGGAATTAAAATACCCCTTAGAGGGGATTGGTCAAAGTCAGGTGTGCACATAAGGGTCAGCACCGTAACAGCAACGGAGCGTACCTCCCCCACACCCCCGTCTCCAACTATATTTCAATTATATGAAACCGCATTGCCAGAATACTACTGCCCCAGCTCCTACATGCATGATATTAAAATATGACTCAAATGGAAGGCCTTACTCCATATATACGCCAACACTAAATGAGTTACGAACAATTTTGTAGTAGAAATTATTATTGCACAAGCCTAGCGAAAACGTGTGTTTTAGAGGAGAGACATGGCGAAAGGGAAGACGGTTAAAATTCTAGACTGGAATGAGGGAAATGTGATTCTACCTCTACCGTAGCGACACAACAGAGCAGTCACTTTTAACTGTCTCATACACGTATTCATTTTATAGTTACACAGTTCGCTTAAACAGACATTTATTTTTAATTCTAGTTTTCATTTCTTTGTATACATGTCTATATTTCTTTCTTTCCTATGAATTACCCACCCTGCTTTATCTATCCTACATTTTTATTTACTTTCTTCTTTCATTAGTTATGATTAAATTTCTTACAAGAAACGCGGGCTGCACATTAATGGATAGAAAGTATAACGTGGATTTTAGAAAACAATTAGGCCTATAGTGAGGATCACGTAAGTGTAGTTCCTAAAAATGTAATTTGGTCATCTCTTCAGTTTTGCCAACTAATACCAGATATCACCAAAGAGGGTAAAATCACAGGGCTACGTACTGAAATAATAATAATAATAATAATAATAATAATAATAATAATAATAATAATAATAATAATAATAATAACACAGTATTAACAATAACTATGTCTTGCTTATTTACCACACCTCATCTTTATGTAGAGAGGTGTTTTCTAAATGGTTCAATAATTTATGATCTAGTATATTTTCCTCCTGGACTTCTCGCATATTATGTTGGTAATCAGGTTTAATATGATCTAATATTAAAATCTATTTTGTCTGGCAACATGAAATTCATTGCTTTGACCTAAACAGTTCACAATTCATGAGACCTAACCTAAAAATATATTTACTTGCTTGCATTTTCATCAGTTTCCTTTACTGCAAACAGAAACTGTTGCTGCCAACATAACAGTTAGAAAATAACTGCTAGTTGTAGTATTTGTCAGTACCAGAAATTCGAAACGAAGTTGGTAAAAGAAAATTCAACCTGAAAGCTAGAAAATCACTATAATCCACTAGCATATGTAGTAGTACGGGAAGAATGGTTAGGTTTCACCCTTAGGGTATCAAGTAAGGTGATCCGGACTATAAACGTCGAAAATGTAAAAAAAAAAAAATCATATTATGTTCATATGCAAGAGTTCGGAAAGTACTTGTTGAAGGTATAGGACAGTACAGGACGTCTAAAATTACAATGCGCTATAAACGCGATAGCGTCCTGGTTAAGGTGTTGCGCTACAACCTGAAAGGCCGCGTGTTCGATTCCTGATGGGATCACTAATTTTACCTTTTATCCAATTCCTTCAGTCGCAATGTTACCTTATTATTATTATTATTATTATTATTATTATTATTATTATTATTATTATTATTATTATTATTATTATTATTATTATTCCGCAATTTCACATTCATTGCCATTTCTGCCTCTAAAATTGGGCACCATTTCTGTTTGCATGATGCAAAATTGATCGTCCGCCACGGTGAGCGTTCCTTGTGGTTTATTCAAAGATTGATAAGTAGATAAAAAGCTGGTGAATACTTGACAACTCACAGATCTGAAATATAGGCACTGAAAACCTCCAGGTTCTGCTTGCCTGACGCGGATATGATTCGTATAGTTTTGTGACGTACGGCAGACGATCACCATAGCTGTGATAATAGAGACCTGATGGCTTCAGGGGAATGCGTGGTGTGGCGGATGGTGGAGTCAGCTTAACCAGACAGCACCACTCATTCCACCAGAGGTAGTACATGAAAAGTATGTTTGGTCTGAAAACCTAAGGTATGCTCCATGCCCCGCCTGATAATCACATCTATAGTCTACCTCAATACCTCAATAAAACAAAAACTCTTAATATGTGTATGTAGGTAGAGTAGTTATGTCAATTTCCAATTCCGAAATAATATAATCACAGATGTGCCTAAATGTGAATGAAAAAATGATGTTAAAGAAAATTTAAATTATGGTTTATTTAACGATGCTCGCAACTGCCGAGGTTATATCAGCGTCGCCGGTGTGCTGGAATTTTGTCCCGTTAGAGTTCTTTTACATGCCAATAAATCTACTCACATGAGCCTGTCACATTCAAGCACACTTAAATTCCATCGACCTGGGCCGGGATCGAACCCACAACTCGAGCACAGAAAGTCAACGCTATACTGACTACGCTACCAAAGCAGAAGATTTCTAATAAAATAAACCTGGTATAATTGACTATAATATCCGGTTTCTACATATGTTTTACTTCACTCAATGATTTTTTTAAATAATCAGTAGACTCACCGCCTGTAGTGCAATCTGGATAGTCTCTGACGAACTAAATGACACCAGTAACATCTATGAGCCACGATTTAGAGTCGGGGCGAATAACGGAAAGTTAAAGACGATGTCTTCAGTGGCATATTTATCACCACACTATAGTCGCTGGATTCGACAGTCGCGAGTTCCATCCAGGCTGAGGACAATTCATTTTAATAGGTGATGAAATTCTTAGCGTGGCTTCTTCCCAAAAAGGGAGGTACAAGTATTGTCGTTTCTATGTAATTTACGGCATGTAAAATAAGCCTAAATCTAAGATAGGCTTCCAGGTAAAAACTTTCGGCCCGTTTTCGTCCACGTTGAATTTAGAAATGAAGTGACCTAAGCAGTTAAAAACGCTGTTCAGTAAATGCTAATACTATTATTAGTAGGTTACTACTGCGACAATAGTGGAATTACAATGCAGAGAAAATTCAAGATTTTGCACTGCATAAAATTAAGATTCAGTAGTAAATCTCATGTGTCCAAATTTCCTCTCATATATGTCAAATTTCCATTTTTGTTTGTAAGAGACATGAAATAACTTATAAGTTACTGCATAAAATTAAGATTCAGTAGTAAATCACATGTCGAAATTTTCATTTTTGCTTGTAAGAGACACGAAATAGTTTATTATTGTTTCTAATTAGTCGACGCATAAATTCGTAGTGTGTTTTATTAAATCCAAAATTATTTATTTTGCATAAACAAAATGTATCAAGTAATAAATAATATACCTGCTTGCATTGTCTAGGACTTGCTCCCCAACTTTCAGACAATTTTGAATTGAAGAAAACGCCAAGCCAATATTGAAGAGCAACTTCCTCATTTATGAAGGAAGATGCCATGGAAATGGTTGGGTAGAGCGGAGTAAAGATAAAAATCTAATAGAGCAAGATCAGAAGAATAGACAACATTCCAACCGAGCTCATAAATAATCGCTTTTGAATTGTTAACAGTAGGTCTATATGGATAGACATTAGAATGCTTCAATATCACTTTATGCAGTCTTCCCGGTCGTTCTTCTTTAATTGCGGCCTCAAAGCGACTGAATTCTTGGCAATAAATTTCAGCATTCATACGCACTTATATATCTCGGAAGCAATTCAGAGTAAAGGGCACACTCTTTGTCTCTCAAAATACACAACATTAGCTAAATTGGATGGATATCAGTTTTTGCATGACGGGTTACATTTTTGTTAAGGATCAGCCATTTCCGTCTGTTCTTGATGTTGATGTAAGGCACCATTTTTCGTCACCAGTAACAATATGATACAAAACGATCGATGTGCTAAATGGTAACGAGCAAGAAAAGAAGCACAAATAATAGCAACATGCTCATTTTTACCGTTTTAGCTCAAAACGAACGGTACTCATACACCTCATGTTTATAACTCTGACAATGGAATGCAAAAGTTGTATGATGGTTTATTTTTCACATTCCATCATTTTAGTCAATTTCTCCAGTTGATCGATGTGAGATATCGTGAAATAAAGCTTTTAAACTGTCTTTATCAACGTCGGGTGGTCTTTCTGATCGAGGAAAATCATTATGATAAAACAGCCCTAATTAAAACAAGAAAAGCATTTTCGTATCATACTTTCCCGGATGGCATTCTTCTAGTAAACGATACAAATGATTCTATCGGCCTTCTATGCATTTACTCTTCGGCTAAACTGAAACAAAAGGATATGTCGGAAACGTCAGTTTTTTCTATTCGATACTCCATTTTCTAGAGCCCATAACAAACGTTATTAAAACTTGGAAAATTCAACACCTATTGAAGAAAGACAATACTACACTGACATTAAAATGACAAATGACAAACCCCAAACAAATTTCTTACAAAGGCCCTGTTGTCACGGAAAACAAAACACTACGAACTTACGCACAAGCATGTTACGTATTTCGCTGGCTTGCGTCGTTAAATGATTGTTGGGTATAAAATACACTCAAAATGTTACAGATTAATTCCTTGTTTATTATGATTGACAGAGGTGAGGCCATTCCACTCCTTTCGCTGTTTGTAAGGACAGCGTTGTGCAGTTTAGTATTTAAGACAGCAAATCTTACGAATGCTGAAAAGGGGGTTGGGAGACAGACAACGTATTTCAAAATTCCGCCTCTTTCCCATCTTTCTTTTACCACCTTCTCTTCTTAGAGTCAGTCTTTCTGCCTGAGAAGGTTTAACACCGTTCGTTTACGATTCCATTGTATGTTTTCGTTGGCGGGAGAAACACTTTTGGCTTGCATTCTCCCAACTCTCCCGCTTGTAGATACAACAGAAAAACTATAGAATGCAATGAAAAGAATAAGACAACTTCGCAATCCTCTCCTTCATTCCTCACTCACACTTGCTTCGCAAACCTCCGAAGCATCCCACTCCTGCCACCAAAAAACCTGATGTCATCTAAAGTAGCACAAGAAGTGAGAAAAGAGAGGGGGTGAGATGAAAAAATGGGGACGGGAAGAAAAATAGAAGTGTAAGAGGGGTAAATAGTGGCAATTCGTAAAACGTGTTGTGCCGTCACCAGTCATTCTCGAGAAATCTTACCGACGCCTCTGAAACAGTTTCCTGTTTTAGTGTCTCCAGAGAAAACAAAGAAGAGGATAATATATGACTCACGCTCAATAAATTCTAGTTTTAACTGAGTATTTACCATAAATATAAATGATCCTAATCTTCCGCTAGTATTCTATGGAAAAATATATTTATGAGCCATATCAGATAATCTGTTAGATTATCTGCCTGATATTAAAAGTGATATGAAAGCGAATGTACTAAATACTTTTTATCGACAATTAATTGTATTTCACTCAGTGTTACTCTAATATAGAGCTGTCAAATGTCCATTTTAAAAAAGTAAATAAAATAAAATAATTAATATATTTGATACGTATCGGTACCGGTTAATTAAAAATATTTCATACCTTCAATAATTTTATCCGATTCACAGTTAAAATCTGGGCCGATGCAATGAGGTTTAACAGCGATAACAGTTCTTAGCATGTTTTATTTCGAAAATAAAGTAAAATGAATAGCTCTGTATCATGTAGGATCGTACAAGAACTCGATCCCTGAAAAAAAAAAAAAAAAAGTTAAAAAGTTACCAACCGCTCACTCGATGATTATTAATTTTCCTTCCGTCTATTCCCACCTCATAAAATGAATTTTTTTTTCAATGCCTCAGTAGTACGAGACCGGAAAGAATTTGATGGAGTCGTGAGACCAACATGCAATTCAACAATTCTATCAAAATGTGACTGGTGTTGCCTTATTTCACATTTTGTATTAAAATCAGTATACTCGTATGTAGTCTATATAAAATTAATTTGAAAAAAAGAACACAGTCATAGTAGTATCATTCGCTTTAAATTACAGAAAATATTCTGCTTTCCATTTCGATTGAAGAGTACTTTCAAAATATGGCATACCTATACATTATCTTGGAACATATGAATTACAATGTACAAACATAACACAAACGACTCAGAAATTGCTTGTAGTAACTATCTGCAAACACAATTCATTCATTTTGTCCCTCAGTAACTCACGCATTATGCGTCCATAGAAAGGGTGGGTTTTGCATTGTTTCTGTGGCTTTATGTCCAACACATACTGCGGGATTTATGGAGACAATGAACAGGGCACAGACTTAATACACTGCGAATTGCATGGGAGACGTCAGCCGAATACTTTAAGACAGAGCATGCAGGGGGGGGGCGTGTTTATGCCGCACATGCACACAAATTATGTTAAGCTCATTTCAACTCACTCAAAATTTTAAATAATAATTCAAATTTAATATTTTTTTTCCTGTAAATACTGGCTTCCGGGTCTTTAAAATCTCTAGGTATTTCAAAAACACATTATAACAATTTTAACACGATATAGTCTCAAAATGACTCTCTTAGTATGGTTTAGCTTTGTTATTATACAAAGTGTAGACAAAGTATTGTAATACTGAGCAAAATCGATTTCAAAATATTTATGAAAAAAAAATCAGTATTCGTTTACCAAAAATGTGTCATTTATTTATTTACTTATTTATTACTGAACATAACAGGCAAAGCCCAATTACAATGTTCAAGTCTGGCAACAATGTAATTTATAAAACATAAACATAACGTGTATCTCCTATTCTATTTATGTACAGTCTTCCCTACTGAGCTATGAGTCATTTCATTCGGGATTTTGAGTATGATAAGGTCTAGTATTTCTTAATCTATACCCAAACAACGACATATTTTAAGCTATTATAACAAAATAAAAAAATGATTTACTCAAAAACGGTGCTAACGATTTTCTTAAACATTTTTATTACAAAAAATAAAGCGTCAAATAGAACAACAAATGCCTCTATGTCTTAGCAAAAATGTTTCATTTGGATAATTAGTTTTCACGAAAATGTTATGTTTTATTTAACGACGCTCGCAACTGCAGAGGTTATATCAGCGTCGCCGGATGTGCCGGAATTTTGTCCCGCAGGAGTTCTTTTACATGTCAGTAAATCTACTGACATGAGCCTGTCACATTTAAGCACACTTAAATGCCATCGACCTGGCCCGGGATCGAACCCGCAATCTTGGGCATAGAAGGCCAGCGCTATACCAACTTGCCAACCAGGTCGACTTTCACGAAAATACTTAGTAGCAATTTGCCGGATAATAGAAGAGATTTTTCAACTCTTGAGGTTTCTCCACGTTCTTAGGGCTGGCACTCTTCGTTGTTACTAAGAGTGTTTAAATCTAGCACAGAAATTGTACAGTGGAAAGCCGTAGCATTGCAAATGCGAAATAAAGAGGTACTTGTTGGGCGGAACAAGAAGCTTCCCTAAGCACTGCAGTGCAAAGAAGCGTTTTGTGCACCCGGGTGGGATGAGTTGCGTGTCACCTGTGCTCCCCGGTCAAGCCGAGGCCACAATCCGCTACACTATGGATTCCTCTCCAGCCTTCAAGTTCGTAAACTAAACATCTGGGTGACCTACATTTCCTCATATATATATGTATATAGGCTCTATATATATATATATATATATATATACTTAATGCTTTTAAGTAACCCAGAGGTTCATTGTCGCCCTCACATAAGCCAGCATTCGGTCACTATATTGTGCAAGATTAATCCAGTCTCTACCATCATATCCCACCTCCCTCAAATCCATTTTAATATTATCCTCCCATCTACGTCTCGGCCTCCCCAAAAGTCTTTTTCCCTCCGGCCTCCCAACTAACACTCTATGCATTTCTGGATTCGCTCATACGTGCTACATGCCCTGCCCATCTCAAACGTCTCGATTTAATGTTCCTAATTATGTCAGATGAATACAATGCGTGCAGTTCTGCGTTGTGTAACTTTCTCCATTCTCTTGTAACTTCATCCCTCTTAGCCCCAAATATTTTCCTAAGCACCCTTAATCTCTGTTCCTCTCTCAAAGTGAGGTTTCAAGTTTCACAACAATACAGAGCAACCGTTAATGTAACTTTTTATTTAAATCTAACTTTCAGATTTTTTGACAGCAGACTAGATGATAAAAGCTTCTCAACCGAATAATAACGGGCATTTTTCATATTTATTCTATGTTTAATTACCTCCCGAGTATCATTTATATTTGTTACTGTTGCTCCAAGAAATTTGAATTTTTCCACGTCTTCGAAGGATAAAATTACAATTTTTATATTTCCATTTCGTACAATATATATATATATATATATATATATATATATATATATATATATGTACGAGCGATCATATCTCCGATACACAAACAACAAAAAATGGGAATTCGAAGCTTATTTGAACGGTCTAAAACTCGCCATCGCTGACAACTACCATTCTTTGGACAAACCAGGAGGAACATCTACTGCGGCGGACAAGGGTCCGACATCACGCAAACAAGGAGATGCCATATTTTTCGAAACGGAAATGATAATGAAAGAGGATATGTGGAATATGTTGACGGAATATCAAGGAAAAAGAGGAAGAACCGCGAGAAAGCCCTTATAAACTAAATTTTATTCATTACGGATAGGCTACAATCCGCCATCGCCGAGATTTGAACTCGGATGTGCTGTCGTCGTAAGTCAGAAACTTCTGTCAACTGAGCTACCACGAGAGTTAGCTGTTCAAATGAAAGAATAGCTAAGAACTTGACCGTGGATATTTTGACAGACATTCTTGTGCTTGAGACAGTACATCCCTTTCTCTTAATATGAAAAGGATCAAACAGTAACTATTAGTATATAATGTAATGCTGTGTACAGGCCTTCACTTCGATCACAACAATCTGAATCAGGAAGCCATTAGCCGAATTCGTGAATACGAAATGTTTGTAACCAGCCAGCCCGCTGCTAAAACATCTGTAATTAATCAATCACGTCCGCAGAGGAGAAGGATACTTTTGGAGCCACCCTATAGCCATCAGCACTCACTCCTGAAGGGCTGTGAAGAGTGAGAGAAGAGAAAACGCAACAGCGGCAGCAGCAACGCCGGTCTGTCGGTCGGACGAGCGGTACGAGAATTTGCATGATAATGGGGACAGCGCCGTGGCATTGGCGTCGGGACGCTGCTTGCCTTCTGCTCCACTCGGCAGGGGTGTCGAAACACACCCCACCTCACCCTCCGGGGCTTATAAACATTTTAACAGA
This sequence comes from Periplaneta americana, assembly GCF_040183065.1. NCBI lineage: Eukaryota > Metazoa > Arthropoda > Insecta > Blattodea > Blattidae > Periplaneta > Periplaneta americana. Next base: position 131,712,499 of record NC_091118.1, on the reverse strand, counting down.
AGAAATAAAGGATATTATAGAAATTGGAGTTTCATGCACTTTCGTAAGAAACCAATGTCGGGGTTACCTAAACAAGAATGGCCAATGAGTACCGAAAAACAACCTTACTCCCCCCACCCTCCCAGAGGTTATAATGTTAGAAAGGGAAGAAATAAAGATTATTACATAACCTGACTACTTTTAATGAAATCTTAACGCTCTTTGGGAAGAATCTCATGTCGGAGTTACCTGCGCAAGTTCAGCCAGTGAATGTTGAAAAGCAACCCACCTGATATTGCAAGGCTTTACACAGGCTATTTTAATGGAAAAACCAAAGGCTATTAAGCTTAAATAAACTGTGGGTTTTCTATAAACTTTACACATTTTAGTAAAGAATTCCAAGTCGGAGACACTTCAGCTTGATTGGCCATTGAGTGTAGAAACACATTCCATTTCACACTTTAGAATCTATAAGTTACAGATTCTAAAGAATGGCTTAATCGGGAAAGGAAGGACTACTGCTTAGGCTTATATTGGACCTTATATAGTACAATGTTGTCCAAGTCCGATAGGTGACCTCGGTGGCATTCGTGAGTCCCACGTTGACAGGTAGGTCATCCTGTCGTAGCCCTGACAGCCAGATCAGTCCTCAGACGAGTACTTGATAATCCCCAGGGTTTGGAGCCTCAAGTCCTTCCTATATCATCATCTGAAACCAGTAGTCCTACTACTTCAAGACTTTAATTCGAATAACTTACTCTGCGTTTATTAAATACTGGTTAAACACTGTCACTGTTTGGCGAAGGGAACGCACTTAATTTTAATACATTTGAAGCATCAATTTGTTCTTCTTGATGATAAGACACTTTTGTTTCAGAACGTATTTGTGTGTGTGTGTGTGTGTGTGTGTGTGTGTGTGTGTGTGTGTGTGAATATCCACTTCCCCCGCCCTCGGTGTGAATTTTCTATGCTATTGATATTTATGTTTTATGTAAATCTCGATACATTCACTGGAATTTACCACATACAAAATCGGTCCAATTTAGATACTGAAAGTCTGAACTTCACTGCAATTTACTACCGCCCCAAATTCTATTAACTCAAGTCGGGGTTACCTGCTCATTTAATGACCAATGGTTGTCAAATTTTATCCATCTTCGCATGATTGGACAATGTTAGTGGTGCACCCCTAGTTCATTCTCCAGAATATGCGAAGATGGATATATATATATATATATGTTTATAAAAGAAACAAAATATTTTTTGTGTAAAAATAGACATTTCTTTTATATTAGACCTTTACGGACTATCATGAGAAACGCAATTCAGATATAACATAGGCCTATGTATATATATTAGGCCTATTGGCTTATGTATTCCGAAACGTGATGCGTGAACCACATCTGCCACTACGGCTTTATCTTCGTTTAAGGAAAAATGATGGTTCCTTATAACAATTAAGATTTCTACATAAATTAGATGACTCGTTACCTGTTCAAACTAGGCAGAGGTTAATACTGGTTTCCACAATAATTGTCGGGGGATTTAAATAAATTGCCTACGATTGTAAAGTCAATACGAACGAATTGTAGATAACCTCTTATAATCCTAAACATTTTTTTTTGGTCCTACAGAATATATCTGTTATGGTAACAATTAACATTAGAGGAGAAAAATTCCCGGGTTCGATCCCCGGCGCCGGAGGGAAATTTTCTCCTCTAATATTAATTGTTACCATAACAGATATATTCTGTAGGACCAAAAATAATAATCTTTAGTAAATTATTCTAGCAACAGTGCATATTTCTGTATATATTACTGTACACATTACTGTGGAATCCCGGCCACCAAGTCATTCAACTGAGTGCGCTCCTTGTACAATGGAAGTTGACAATAAAATGTCAACATACATGCCCAACTTGGAGTCAGGCCACAAAGGGAAAAACACTGAAGGAGGAGAGTTCGATCCGGTGCTGTGGATTGGATTTCGGTGTAGCTCAATGGTGAGAGCGTTTGGTACGTAGAACCAAGGACCCGGGTTCGATCCCCGGCACCGGAGGGAATTTTTCTCCTCTAATATTAATATTTATAATCCTGTCAAGGATTTACATGAAATGGGCTAGTAAGGGCTCATGATATTATCTCTTTTATTGAACGGTCCAAAATTCTTCTCTTATCGGGGTGACTTAAAGCCTGTGTCTCAAGATGTTTAAGGAAGCCAAAATCCCTCAGAATACCGGAATACTCAACAAATATGATACGGAATAACAAATTTTAAAGAAATTCTGTAAAAATTAGAAGACACAAGTCACTGTGTGTCTTATTCTGATGTTCGGTACTATCAGACTGGTATTAATACAGTACAACTCATGCATTATGTCCAGACACTCCCCCACTTTTCCTACAGAGCTGTGCACTAGATCGGATGAGTTTACTTACGAATTATAGGGGAATGGGTTAGCCTTTGCCTTGAACTCTGTAGACACACGTCCGACCTTCCCTTCTACTCCTACCCCCTACAGTGAAACGTTGTTCCCCTACTACGCATCGCGAGTGTCTTGACAAAATGCATGAGCTGTAAAAATCAGTGAATGCGGATAACTGTTTAAATGAAAATGTAAATAATAATAATAATAATAATAATAATAATAATAATAATAATAATAATAATAATAATAATAATAAAATGTTAGAAAGAAAGGATCATTTATAAATAGAGAAATTCAACCAACAAGTGAACAGAAGTACGAAAGAAATAAATGGATATTCACACTAAAGGAATTAATGAACATTGAATAAAAACTAGTAAAAGGCAGATGGTTAAGAGATAGACTATTTTCCTAAAGCAGGGCCGGGCATGAGAGCGGCTCCATTTAGTCGGCCAGAGCTGCTCTCGCTCCGCAAGGAACTTCAATTCCAAGCCAAAGCAGAACGCTCGCACAGTGGCGGACTCACATTGCAGCTACCTTCCCTGCATTAATATAACTAGAGCCACGGTTGTTCTATTCATTCAGTCTGTCAGTACATAATAGTTTATAAGAATATTACGTCAATCCATTGTACATTACAGAATTTATAACACTCTTATTAATTTAATGGAATAAACTTCGCTCTATGCACAAACACAAATCATTAGGCTTATTTACATAACCCATACGCACATAATGCAATCTCCTCACCACGGTTCTACGAGACAGGCGTATGGCTTCCACTTCCCCAACTTGCTGTGGACAGAGTTTATCTGCCAATATAATTAAACATCGCTTGATGAATTCAACTTCGTTGAATGTTTCCAATTATTTTGCAATTTCGTGGCAAGTTTTGTAGCTAATTCTCATAGCCGATTCACAAAGTGCATTATTGTCATCCTGTTAATATATAATTAATATAATATAATATAATATAATATAATATAATATAATATAATATAATATGAGGAGCATCGTTTCAAAACGTATTATGTGCAACTTAAATTTTTTTACACGAACGACGAAAAACTGGTTTACTCGTAAACCGGAGAAATTTTCAAAACACTACACAAAACCATTTTTAAGTACTGGTTTCACAGTTTACAAATATGACGACTTGGAACCATCAGACTTCACAGCATGAAAGATAAATAAATAGAAAGTAACAAATTTAATTTCGTCCACTGGGGGACTTAATACGTTTTGAAACGATGCTCCTCATATAATATAATATAATATAATATAATATAATATAATATAATATAATATAATATATGATAAGATATGATATGATATGATATGATATATGATATGATATATGACCATAAATTAATACAACTTCAAGAAAATCTTTCTCAGGTACATTATATTAGAGTATGTATTCGATATTTATATTGCCTTATAAGTTATTATAGTACATTTAGTAATATATAATTTTAAATTACACAAATATTATGATATATCATAGTATAGTATATTACAGTTCATGATATATAATATGATCTATGATATATCATGAACTGTAATATACTATACTATGGTATATCATAATACTTGTATAATTTAAAATTATATATTACTAAATGTATAATAACTTACAATGCAATGTAAATATCAAATAGATACTTTAATATAATGTACCTGAGAAACATTTTCTTTAAGTTGTATTAATTTATGGCGTTCATTACCAACATATTTGTCATATTCAGTAGCATGTTGTAAAGAATAATGTTGTTGGATATCGAACTTCTTAATCAGTTGGAGTGTTTTATGCCAAATTAAACACTTTGCTAATCCACTGCTCTCTACCAAAAAGAACTCGTCCTCCCATGATACATTAAAAGCATTGGGAATAGCGGGACGCTTTAGTGTATGAGCGGAAGCTCCGTCTTCAAAGTTCGCCATCATACTGCAGAGTCACCACTGCACCGACACTGAATGACGTAAAGTATGCATACGTCACAGCGCTCGCAAGACCCGCTCTTTAAAGCACACAGCGCTCATTTCTCAGAATCACGTAATGTGCCCAGCCCTGTCCTAAAGTGTGTAGGATAAATTATATAAAATTTAATTTACATTTTAGCTTATGTTTACATTTTAAACTAAAATAAGACAAATAATAGGTAAAGATAAAAGTATTCCCCATATACATATGAAGGCTCTTGAGACATGGAGATAGAGTTCCATGCTTTCTTGTCTTCGGAACTGGAATGAGGTTGTGTGGTCGGCACCATGTCACGATCGTCTTTTACCTGCGACAGGCCTACAGACCCGAGACCCGGAGCTCAATTTGGTAAGAGGCTGAGTGAACCTCGGACCGTTCTGGAAGTCATAGTCTCACATTTAAGGGAAAATAAAAATCTTGAAGTACTGAGGATGGCAGTAACAGACGAGTGGATATAATTGTTCTTAACAGACAGACGAAAAAGGCAGTAATATTGGACCCAACTGTACGGTTCGAAAAGGATGCATCTCATCTCAAGCCTTAGCGGTTGATCAAGAAAAACAAGTCATTTACCGTCCATGTGTTGCTCACTTAAGTGAGAGATATAATGCAATTGACTAGCCTACACATGGGAGGTGAGGGGTTTGCTTTTTGGTGCCCGCGGATCGGCGTATAAATATACTGCTGACATTTTAAAACAATATGATATGACATCCCAAGATAATGAAATATTTGTTTAAATATCTTAAAGAAATTCATAGGCATTTTACATAGGCCTACTCATTTATATAATGTTTTAATTTCTTAACTTCCTAAATTGCACATTTTACTATGATTAGGCCTACTACCTATTGTATTGATGTAGGCCTATTCCTTAAATCTCTCTATTCCATATATGTATTTTTCTGAAATTGTTTTCCGGACCTATATGGTCATCTGTTATGGCAGACGGATGTTTTAATAAATAACAACGAGAAAATCCCGTCACCATCCGGAATTGAACTCAGGACCTTCCATTCCTTAGGCAGTTGCTCCAACAACTGAGCTACCCTGCCGCCAAAGACAAATAATGATATCTTAAAATTCTAGAATCTCAAATTATCATAACTACAGTAGGCCATCTTACTTTGTAAACCAGAAGAAATAGAATGAAACGGAGGTCATAAGCACAGAGGTAAGTTATATAATGAGTAGTAGTATCGTATTTTTGTGCACAGCTTTGGAGTAATGGTTAGCACGTCTGACCATGAAACAAGTGGACCCGGGTTGAAACCTTGGTTGGGGCAAGTTACCTGATTGAGGATTTTCAGAAAATTTTCCTCAACTTATTGACGTTTGACCTCGGACTCATTTATCCATCATAATTACACTTTCCCTCTTTCATCATCATCTGCGTTTCTTTCCTAGATTTCGGGCTTGCTCAGATATAGAGTAGGCTGCGAGCGACCAGCGAACTTGGACCCCGTGGATATGTGGTCATTCGCTGCTGGTGGTAGGGCTATGCACAGTGGGCTCTCCACTGGACTCGTGGTAACTCGTGGGACCGGAGATTAGGAACGGCGGTGAGGCTTAACCTCTTCAGTCCTGTTGTAGCGTATACTCTACATAATTTTCTTTTAATTTTTTTGCAGTGTCTTGGATACTTTTGAAAATATGGAAAAATTAAATTTGATATAAATGAAGAGTATCACTTTTGCAACATTCCTATACCAGAATTATAAATTAAAATTTAAAATTTGGGGGCACCAAGAGTCAAAATTGCCCCAAAGTTTGATTTTCTATGAAGACTTGATTTGAGATTTTTGGAACCCCAGAATGATTATGTGACCGATTTTTTAATTAATTTTTTTAAAATATAAATTTGGGACTGAAAAGCGGAAATGTAAAAGGATCCTGGAGACTGTAGGGGAGTTAGGAGGCGGCGCACATGGGGTTGTCTGTAGGGCGGGGGCCTTAGAGCATGCACACCTTTCCATTCCAGGTAGTACAATGGGTCCACCCGAGCGGCCTGCGTGCGAGGGCGGTCCGTGCCCTCTACCGAAAGGAGACTATAGATAGTATCAGTATTTTATTTAACGATGCTTTCAACTGAAAAGGTTATTCAGCGTTGAAATTCAAGAAAATGCCGATAGACATTCGGTTTCTACTTCTTTTTTTTAAATTTAGTCTTAATTTTTTTGTTGATCCATTTTATTTGGATCACCATATTAATACTGTCAAGAAATAACCTAAAAGAGACAAACATTATTTTCATAATGGCTCAAAAATTGTATAATTATTGTGTTCTGAATGTGTCACTGAATAATAAGGATAAATTTAGTGACCCATTAAAATACCTAAAACTAAATTTTTATATTATCTTAAATATTGTTCCCAAATATTATACAAAAGCTTATGAAAACCTATTTTAGACACATTAAAAAAGAAACCGAAGATTTATTGAGCCTAAAAACTCGGCCCTAATTACATTAATTTTAATTTTAAGGAAAGAAGTACTAGTATACCTCTAATTGCATTAACTGAGAGAAAAAATACCAGAACAAAACAGTCGATTTTAGAAACTTGCATGTCTTATCTGACGGGCACAACTTCAGATCTACATTACGATTACAGTTCATCTCGCTGCTAACATGTGAAAGGTTCAGAACCATAGTGGTCAAGCGCCATTTACTAAAACCGTAGAAAACAAGGGTTAAAATGAGGTTATCACCATAATTCAATGGAAACGTATAGCAAGTAATATAAAGTATACATATTCAAACTAAATGATATGTCAATATTCATTAAACTATGGTATTCACTTAACTTAAACCCTTGTTTTCTCCGTTTTTAATAAATTGCGCTTGGCCCACTATGGCTCTGAACCCTTCATATGAACATTTGGTTACGTTTCACAATTTGATTATCTTTTCCGATATATGTGAGAGTGCAACAATCATTTACACTTCAGTAAATTCCTTCCATCGGTAACCAAAACTTTGACGATTCACAATGGGAAATAACTGCGTTCGGATCCATGTCAATACAATTTTGTTTAATTTCCTAAGAAATAATCTCAAGTGCGAACCAAATTTCATGAATTGCCCTGTGTTACCAAAGTTATGATACGTTTCTAAGTGCAATTTTAACCGTTTATATAGTTTCTTGTAGACTAGGCTTTGCAATCTGTCAACGCACATGGATAAATTTCTACTGCCAGTTTAGATCTATTGTAGTTTACTTCACGAATTTGGAATAAATTATTTTTAATGAAAAGTCTGAAACTTAACATCTGTTCGTCATTTTCTTATTTTAACCATTCAGACGAACCGGCTTCAGAGTTAAACCACGTTTAAAACCAAGGGGAAGGAGGGGGTGAACGACGACGTCAAAACAAGTTCCAAAATTTATCTACAAAAAGTTCAAAATTATTTATTCGTGTTTGGCAAAAGATTAGGCCTACACTTCCGTCTGGATCTGTGGCGAACCATTTCTGTAATTAAGTGTGACTTGCGATTGTAGCACTCTCAGATTTAGTGACCTCAACAGAATGGGAGAACAACATGTACTACGTAGGCTATATAGTGGCCACGGTAATACGAGTAAAACGACGCGAAAATCAAAATCAAAGGTGTGACGCAACAATGAATCTCCCAACATTAAGGCGCATTTACACCGGCGTAAAATTGGTAAAATTGTTGTTAGCATGACATATGTTAACAACATATGAAAGGTTCAGAACCATAGTGGGCCAAGCGCCATTTACTAAAACCGCAGAAAACAAGGTTTAAAATGAAGTTATTATGATAATTCAATGGAAACATATAGCAAGTAATATAAAATATACACACTAAAACTAAATGATATGTCAATCTTCATTAAACTAAGGTATTCACTTAACTTTAACCCTTGCTTTCTCCGTTTTTAATAAATGGCGCTTGGCCCACTATGGCTGTGAACCCTTCATATAAGAAAACGCAAGAAGCAGTTGCAAATAATGACAACATTCACGATGATAAGTTGACAACAAGAAATAGTTGTCCGTTAAAGAAATGTTGGAAAGATGTTATTAAGGTGCATTTACACTGGCGAAACATTATTCTCAACATAGTTATAATAAGCATTAAATTTTACTTGAAGCTCTAGGTTGCTTGCGCATAGTCTTGTGTATTCCATTATCCCATTTCTTGATTGCTATTGCAGGCCTACTTAATCGGATATTCGAATTTGGAATGGAATCGATAAAGTATAGTTACTTTAAAATAAATGTACAGAGGTCGCCAGCTTTAGGGATGTTAAACCTGAGAACTACAAAAATATGTAGGAATAAGAAACATGATGCAAGGTAATACGTTTAAGAAGAGTTAAAAATATGGAACTAATTGAGGTACAAAAAATTGAAGGATGTAACGACAAACTTTTATCGTTAACTGAAAACGGAAGCACAGAAACTATCAGGAAGATGTTCAAAATGGTAGCACATACTTATATCTTAGCATCCTGTGCTCAACTAAATTCTGACAAAAACAATGTTGCCAACTCGATTCTTAAAAACCCGCTGTGAAGCCGTGCAGAAACCGCTAAATTGCTATATTGTCAATGTAAAATCAGATTATTTTGCCGCTGTGAGTGCTAAAAATCCTGCTAAATCCCTATATCAGCTATATAAATTTCATAAATTTTACCCGCTAAACTACAACCGAAAAACGCTAGATCTAACGAAAACCGCTGAATTGACAACACTGGACAAAAATGTTGATTTGGTTTAAACACTTTGATACAGAAAAATGTTGTCAACATTTTCTGTCAACAATTAGGCCTTTATGTTGGCAACAATGTTACTCCAGTTTTAAGGCGCTAAAAATATATTAAAATTTTGTGACAACAATGTATTAACATAGATTTCACTCTCTTTTTTTTTTCTCTGTACTGTGGTGTGTATGTGTGCGTATGTAAACGCGCACACATAGGTCTACTGTAGACTTTATGGCGGATGTATTCTTTTTAATGCCATACGATATGATCCAGTTAAAAAAAAAAAACTACAAAATGTGTGGAGAAAGCTTTACGTTAAAAGCATGTCAAGGTCCAATAAAATTAACATATCTTGACCTGCTTCGTGTAAAAACGCATGAAAGTTTGAAATATCCAAAATTAATAACAAGGAATAAACTAGATCAAAACCTAACAATCCGTGATGTGCCACAGTAATTTATTAATGGGATTTGGTAATATGTCTAACTTGTAAGTGTTTTTTATTCTTTCAAATAAATGTCAGATATGAGCTTTTCATTTCTGGCAGTAATTTTGAGACCCGCACTGTATATTAAACTTCTTCAGTATCGGATAATAATGTAAATTCATTTCCATAATGCTTCTTCTAAATACAAGTAGGTCTATATTACATTTATATTGCATACATGTAATAATGTACATGCTAAAGTAAATTTTGCTATGTACTGGCAAGCAAATTTTAGTATTTGTTTTTGCGTACATATGCGGAATACAATAATTAAAAAAATAGATAAATCTCACGTTCTTATAGTATTATTGCCTTGTGACCTACATATTAAGCGACTTCCTTTCTTGACATGACGGCTCACCCCTGGAATGGCATCAAATTTCCCGTAGGAAGGGAAGCTTGCTCGATAATCAGCACACATTTGCATCCCTGACGTTACAAACAGTACCACAACACAACAAACGGCCGCTACCCTTCCCTCAAAAACACAATGGATTGCTACAATAGCAGGAGCTGGGGAAAAATCCCAGGATTTTTATTACCGAGGCAATAGTATCAACGTCACTTATCAATAAGCATCAATAACAATACAAATCAAAATAAAACAAATGCCAGGAATAAGCGTGTTTATTAATGACAGGTGCTTCAATGGCAGAATGCAAAAATAGTAATGTACAGTTCCAAAAATACACAGGATTCATTTACATAGGGAGCATTATTATTTCAAAAAAAAAAAAAAAATTCAATCAACTGTCAGAATTCATGCCGGGGACCATGAGAGTTTCTTGTGAACGCATTCGAATGTAACACAAAAATAAAAATAAATATTATAAACGTAATTTTACTTGAAACAAGTAAAGAGATAGGTTTGGAAGTAAATCCTGAAAAGATAAAGTACATGATTATCTCTCGTGACCAGAATATTGTACGAAATGGAAATACAAAATATGGAAATTTATCCTTCGAAGAGGTGGAACAATTCAAATTTCTTGGAGCAACATATAAATGACACTCGGAAGGAAATTAAACGCAGAATAAATATGGGAAATTCTATTATTATTCGGTTGAAAAAGCTTTTGTCATCTACCTAGTCTGCTCTCAAAAAATCTGAAAGAATTTATAAAACAGTTAAGCTTATATTACCGGTTGTTCTGTATGGTTGTGAAACTTGGACTCTCACTTTGTGAGAGAAACAGAGGTTAAGGGTGTTTGAGAATAAGGTGCTTAGGAAAATATTTGGGACTGAGAGGTTCGTGGATTATTATTATTATTATTATTATTATTATTATTATTATTATTATTATTGACATTTTTAGTATACTCCTAGGGAAATGCACTATTGTTTAAGCTAATTTCTAAAGGACAAGATTTTTACTAGACACTTAAATACTCAACTAGTAATAATAGTTTGAGATATATTTATTAATTTTCAGTAAGATGTGTTTAAACGTCATTTTAGATATGATATTTAGAGTCTATTCTTAATTTTTAGGACATATTTCATAGTTTTATGAAGTATTTAGTATTTATTTATTTAACCTGGTAGAGATAAGGCCGTCAGGCCTTCTCTGCCCCCCTACCAGGGGTTACAACTGCGATATGAAGAATAAAATTACAATTAATATTAAATTTACAATTACAATAAAAATCTAAATATGAAAAGATTACCTGCTTAATAAAAGCTAGTCTATTTTAGGTACCTAAAATCCAACTTTTAGAGCCTAAAAATCCGAATTATTTTAATAATAGAACAAATCTCGGAGGGAATGAAGCTGATGTCCAACATGGGGCACGGGAGAACCCCCGATAAAAACCGCAACTGCGTCCTTCTTCGCCATAAGTATCACTGAGTACTTTCCAATTAAATATTCCAGACTTGACCGGAATTCGAGCTTGGATCACCTGCGTTTAGACCACTTAGACAATGCAAGAACAAATGAAAATTACAATCGCTTATAATCCGTAATAGAGGCTTTGCCGAAGTTCGATCTTAATCATGCATTGCATTTGTTGGCACCTTTACAAGTCTCAGAAATTTATAATAATATAGTCACAGAAATGCCCAGTACATTCAACTATAACCTAACGTTCTTTCGGTGCTCCGCGGTAGTCTTGCTGTATATAATTCTTGCTGTATATAACTCAATTAGAAGACACTTACGGAGATATCAGAGTTTCGTCCCGGCAAGGAAGCCATTTGGAATGAAAGAAAAGAATTAGAGTTAATTGTTGTAACAAAAACATTCTTTCCTCATTTACAGCAGCGCCAAAGAAGAGAGGTCCTAGACACATACCGCTACTTGAGTGAGAGGTGTAGAAAAACTTAGAGGCTATCTGTTGGTTGATCCTTTCTTCACACACAAACCTCTCCAATCAATACGATGGCTGGCAACAGACTCGGCTTATTAAGCCACAGAAATGGAGAGAGAGAAGAAAAACCTACAAGATACACTATATGGTTGTGTCCCAATGTTCCAACCTAGTTACACAGACATTAAATCTGGATATTGATAGCACAGTCTAGTATATACGGTCACGAAGCTTGAGTTTATGAGGATACTAGGAACAATAGACTCTGCAGGTACTATTTCGCATTGTCAGTAATGAGGCGATAATAGCGATCCTAGTAGTTAGCAACTTTCTATGGATGCATATTTACTACGTATTGAGCTTCGTGACTGTATATACTAGACTGTGTTGATAGCATGACTGTTTCTTACTCTCTCCGATGTAAAACATCACACTAAAAAAATCAAGCATATGAAATAATGAGTATGATAAACAAACATAGGCCTAATTGAGTTACATGTATACAATAGAGTCACGCATAAAATTGTTTTTAAAGATTGTGCATAAGAAAGGAATAATAATACGCTAAAATTAAACGAAATTCAAAACTATGCGGCAAAAAAAAAAAAAAAAAAAAAAAAAAAAACACACACACATGTTAATGCATAGTAAGGTACAATTAAAAGTGCATTTCTCTGGAAGAATTTTCTGTTAATAAGTCTAATGTGTGAAGAGAGAAAACATTTAATAGAATATAGGTCTAATGTAATGCAACTGACAAGCAAACATTCTGATGGGGGCAAATAAAAAAGTTAAATTTTTTTCTTCCACCATGTTGATAATGCCAAAACAAGTGCTTATACAAATTTTGGCCACTCGACCGCAAAATTACGAGGCCGTCCAGAATATTTTCCCTGGGGCCGTTTACAGAAAAAAGCATAATTGCATGGAAAGATTTATTGAAACAGGTACAGCAATTGTTGCGCTATTTGTCAACATATCTCCCACTGGAATTGAGGTATCTGTCATACCATTGTATCAATTTTTGTATCCTTGTATCGTAGAAGTCAGCCGCCTGGGATTGGAACCAGCGTTTGACAGCCGTCTGCACCTCTCTGTCAATCCTATGATATGACAAATATCTCAGTTCCGGTTGGGAATATGTTGAAAAATAGCTCAACAATTGTTGTGTCTGTTCCAATAAATTTTTATATTGAAATTCTGTTTTCTTTCTGTTAAACAGCCCTTGGCGTACTTATTTTTTATGGCCTTTGTAATTGCGATCGAGTGGCCAAAATTTGTATAGGGGAGAGTTGGATAGTATCGGACATCGGGTAATACCGGAATGACATGGTTACGTTTCTGTGATGTCGCATACAGAAACGTAACCTTGTTATTCAGGTACTGCCATCTGGTGGTAGATGAAAGAAACTTACTGTCCGATATTACCCGATGTCCGATACTATCCAACTCTCCCCTAAGCACTTCTTTTGACATCATTAACATGGTGAAAGAAAAAAAAATAACTTTTTTATCTGCCCTCATCAGAATGTTTGTTTATGAGACGTAGCTTACTGTTGGGCCTATAAGTTAACGTCCAGCAGTTTTGAGCGTTACTTTACGTAGCCAGATGAACACCAGAAAGAAAAACAATGAGGCTTTGGTATCTTTACGTGCTGAAATTTACTAGGAGAAATATTTTCTTGTTCTTCTTGACTGTACTGAGACTCTGTCCTGTCCTGACCACATATACAAATTAATTACTCCGAGAATCATTTACGCCGTCATTCAACAGCCGTTTTATCTTTCGGTTCATATCTGACAAATTGATTTGGATGTTTCCCTTATTTTCCTTTCCTTCAGAGTGCTAGCTATGCGATTTAAAGAAATATTTACATTTTAAATGTCGTTAGATCAGCTCGTCTGAAGTGCAATAATGATAAAGTAAAATCTAAGGGGCCGAGGAACTTTTGCTGCCAGCAAGACGAAACAGGAACAAAAGCTCATATTATAAGGTACTTGTTAAAATTTACTGTCAAAAGGATCTCCGAAGCTATGCCCCAAATAAGGGGCAACGTCTTGACCTTGAGCAACCGTTCTGAGAGAGCAGAATATACATCACACAGAAGCTATTGTGAGATCATCCCTTATGGTTTGAGAAGTGGAGAGATTACTCGAGGGGGTTGAAGGGATGGAATCGTCGGTTCTTGATGAGCAACTTGATTACAACTGCAGCAAGTCCTAACAGGAAGTGGCATAAGATCTAGCAAAGGGTTTATACAAGTGATTAAATAATAACACAAGTTCTCGCTGTATTATTTTAAAGTTTCGAGTATGCTTTAAGGTATTCTCATTCTGCTAACACATGAAGACGGCTCTGGAACTCCAAGCACTTTTCTTGTCTCGCTGCAGGGAGAGGTGGTCGTAGTTGTAAATCAACTCTACCCTCCCTTTCAAACAACCAATTATTGTACGTTAAATATCCTACAGCTACTGCCAAACAACGAACGGACAATGTTCTTCAGATTATTAAATTAGTCTCCAGTCCTTGCTACAGCTCGTCGCATATTGCGAATCTTGGAATGATTTTTATGCCCCCGACACTTTCTACATTGAACAATAAAAAAACATAATGTATCTTACAAGGTCTTCACAGAAAGACGCAACACTTTTAAAAAGCTATAATTTATACGTACTACCACATTGCATATTAATAAACTGTTGTATTGTGCAAATTCTGAAGGCTGAGAATTCGCAGTGTAACAATGGTTGCCACCTAACGTCATATTCATTAAATAGCACAACAGAAATAAAATATAGAATGGAGCATATGACTGAAAATTAATACGAAAGCTGCATTCTCAGCTTGTGTACCATGTCTTCTGTTGGAATTATTTCAATTAATTTTGACCTATTTCCTTCGAGGGTATTGTTAAAACTAAACATTATCTAGATATCTTCCAAGTAGATATTGTTCCAACTCTTCATGACATGCTTACAAACATGAATGAGACATACTTCTAACAAGATGGTTTAAGATCGAACATAGCAAATCCAGTTCTTGCTTTTATAGACGAGCGTTTGCATGGTACAGTAATTTCTAATCGGTATCAGGAACAATTTCATGGTCTTGTATATATTTGATCTCCCTGTTCACCTGACTTAAATCCTTGTGATTTTCATTTATGGAGATATCTGAAGGACCAAGTCTGCCTGAATAACTCTCATACAATTGAAGAAATTGAAAGTCAACATTCAAATTGAGCACGAGTTCTCCTCTTTCAGGGGCGAGCTAAAGTTTTTTCTGTATATATTATATGTTATGTAATAATTATTAGCAAAATAATAAATAAATAAATAAATAAATAAATAAATAAATAAATAGTATATAAAAAACTGATGTACAAGGAATTCGTGTTGAAACTCTCGAAGAAGTAGTGGGAAGTTTCATCAATGATTGAATTTGGTTGTAGCTGCTGGAATTTCATATTGAAAATCTCTTCACATACCAACAAATTCCCAGCTTTCAGGGATACCTTAATGCCAAAACCACAGATGTCTCTAATGCAACAGTTGAAATATAACAATTTAAAAGTGTTGCGTCTTTTAGTGAAAACTGTATATTTTTGCTAGCGGATTGAAAGTTACATAAATACATAATTATGGCAACATCGCTTGTCACTAGAAAATTAACTGAACAGATTATCTAAGAAAACTAACAATACAGAACTATTACCTTAAAATAGTCCAGTTCTATTGTGGCTAATGTTACACAGTTTCTCCTTGCTCTGTTTTGCTGTACAAAGCTACTATAACCAACACCATGAGCAGTGCAACGATAATAAAATTCAGGCCTAATACAACATATTTATAAAACGACATACAACAATTTAGGCAAACGATTAGGCCTAAATTCAATTTTATATTATAGCTTTAACTAGTAAATCAAATAATTAATATACACGCCATTCATTTCCACTGAAACGTGAACTACACTTCAGATGGTTCAGAAGCCCTCTGTCGATTTCAGTAGGCCTACCTTTCATATACATGGTACCGGTAGTGGTAAAATAACGGGAAGGGGAACTGCACTACCTCGAGAAACTCAAATTGTACGTGTCAAAATTATCTTAATTGTACTGTTCGAATATAGTCAACAATAGTGGGTATTACATTCATCTCCTCTCGGATAACAGAATAGGGTCTACATACTTTTTCCTTTCTTGGTATTCTGGTTGTCTGATGTAAAAATCCAATTCAGTTGACATTAACTTGAAGCTTACTGATTTCCTCGATTCCCATTTTCAGTCCCTTGCAGCTTTTTAACAATAACAGCTTGAGTGTTGCATCATCCTATGTGGAGATATAGTCAGGCAACATTCAAAACATAGCGTTTGCGCTCTTGAGTTGCGCATGACATCATTGTTCCATACCTACTAACCGATGCTGAGAAGTGTGACAGGTAGGCCATTTTACACTTTAAGGTTGATCTTAAATAGGTTAAGGTAGTAGGAATAGAACAATGCTATATTACACTGTTTGGAAATAACCGTAGGCCTACTTCACAAGGAAGATCTATACTCTTCAAGAGTCTCAAGACAAATGACAATCCCTACTCCAGTCTGACCGGTAGAAGCATTTGGTTCCTGTGGAATTTGAAATGAATGTTGCCGGCCTATACTATCATGGTTGTCTTAGATAAATAATTATTTCCTTAACAACAAAAACTTATTTACGTCAATTAGCCTAAACCGGACCTATGGTTCCACTGCTAATTTTTATAACTAGAGGCGAGAATTCCATGCAAATGCATTTTTTTATAGGAACATAGAACATAGTTCAAACTTAGTACTTATCCATTTCGTTACTTTTCGGTTCCAAATATGTGTATGCATAATGCATATTTAAGCAATTTTTAGCTTAATCATGCATATAATATACATTTTATTCAATTTAAATGCATGTTTTAATGGTTGTGAGTGGATGCCTAAGTTTCTCGATTTTCATGTCCTTTATTTTAGCTTCAGGAATCAGGATTGAGAAGGAAAAGAAAAAAAAAACTAAATAACAGAAAAATGATATAAAATGTTAAGATTTTCACAATAAGATATTAGAGGACCTTTCCTTGGACAGAAGTTCGCTTTTGCAACACTTTATTGACGACCCTCTACAGACTGCGTTTCATAAATGGATTTATTACGTTGGATATTTTGAGAATTAGTAGAGAGGAAATATAGAGGGTTCAAGGAAACTGCCGACAAATAATTTAGGTCAAAAGTACTCTTTTTCAGGGAGGTTGTAAATATTCTCTCTCTCTCCCTTTTCCAGTATTAGTAGCAATTTAGATTCTTCTGAAATTGGAATCATTACCTAAACTGTCTTTGCAGTATGTGAACCTCGTAAGTGGTTAATATGTTTGTTTATTCTGTTTGCGTGTGTTAATGTAGTTCTAATATGCCTCCAATTAAAGGTTCCGAAAGTGTACTCTTTGCACAGTGGATTAAAGGAAAACATTTTATTAGATCATATGGGGATGTCGTATTTTGCGATTGTTGCAGTAAAGAGGTAAGCACTGCTATTCTATTTCCGAATATTTTCTATGACAGCTGTTTTTTGTAAAACATTACAAAATGTCTTTAAAATGAATTGGACAGGATCATAAACGCGAACCCGGACCACGAATTCTTTTGTTCAGTGAAGGTTATTTCTGGCGAAAACTTGAATGACACTGTCACAAATATGTTCAAATTTGCATCCATAACTTCCTGCGATGTAAAGAGGTCATTCTCTGTCTACAAAAAAACATATTGATTGATAAGCACAGAATTATTACAGAGAAGCCAATTTAGAAATATTGTTATCTGTTAACTGTGCAAAAAAGAAAGTGAAATGAAATAAGAAATTTGGAACAAAAATGAAAGTGCATATTTTAATGTATTATTCGCTTGATCGTGTATGTTTTATAGTTTAATAGTGCATGAATGCATGCATATTTTGGGATTTTATAGTGCATGAAATTCTCGTCTCTACAGGATGTTTACGACGTGGTGTTACAAACTTTCAGGGATGATGGCGAAAGGCTGATGTATCAATTTGAGATAAGAAACCCTGGTCCGGAAATGACCAAGTCGAAAGTTACAAGCAAAAATAGTTCTGTGGAAATGAAATAATTTTATTCCTCTGTACACCTTATTTATGTGTATTTATCTGTACATCTTACACATACTGTATTCATCTGACGTTGTTTACATTGTCTACTTACAGTATTCCATTCAGTCGCTGTGTGAGGGATGGGGACAGGAAACTACACTAAAGCAATGCAGATGGTGTAATGTGTAACGGACATGGTCGGTCCTG